>NC_091937.1:19675823-19975823 GCF_041260155.1 Ptychodera flava | reverse complement strand
CTTCATCATGTTATTTGTGTGTGGAGTCACGCTTTCCCGCCAAAAAGCAAATTTCTGATAATTTTTCCACCAAGTCTTCTTTCTACAATCATCACTCCTGTCATCTTCTGTATTTCCTCTCCCCATGAAACCGAACAACACTGCGAGAAAAGTATTTCTGTTTTTGCTAGGACATTTTCCTGTATAATCAGAATTATTTTACTCTGATGTGAGAGTCATAGTTGTATTGGGTTTATTAAAACTGGAAGAGAATTTGCACGCATATATACATTATACCTGAAATCTTGTTCAAAAATATGTTTGTGTATTAACTGAAAAAAAATGTGTGAAAATTATTTTTCACATTATTTACTACATACCCAGAAAATGACTTACATGATTAGATCTACTCCGTTGACTCTGTGTATATCATAGATTGTAATGTCTCTATGTGTATGTGTGCGTGTGTCAGGGTGTTTGGATCTGTATGCATGTGCACACTTGGCTTCTTTCACATGTCCGTAGTGTGTTCCTCTGATCTGCCTTTACAGCACAGGCTGACTTTCCGCCAGACAGGCATAGATCTCAGACTCGAAACAAATATGCCCAAGTCTGTCTGGGCTGACCTTTATGTGCGGTGGTATATGTGGAAGTTTGGCTGTGTGAACACGGGTGACATAACTCGGTTGTGTGGATACAGTCTGTCCCAGTCTGAGTCGAGTGGTACACCTTTCAGAGGACGAACACATCGATTCTGAGGCGTGTGTAATGCAATTCCTTCTCTGTTTGGCTGCATGAAGTGGCTGTGAATTTCTAGACCAGGGATTCCCTGACATTGTTGTTCTGTGACCCATACTTCAGAAGAAAGACAGCAACATATGGAGTTCTCCTACAATGTATCAAATGTTGACACACTGTGACCTCTGCCTTTCTTTTAAGTTGACTCAGTGCTGAGCGACTCAGGCACAGGATCAGATGTGTTTACTCATTGAAATTTCAGTTTACCGTGGTCACAGCGGCGTTATTTTAATCATGCTCAAAAGAAGGTTGATCCCCTGTCAATTTGGAAATTTGGTCAATTGTCTCTCTTACATAAATTGCGATGTAATAGCTCAAAGTCACTTTTAAATTGACTTATACTGAAGGAGCCGTGATCATGATTTGGTGGGCAACACCGTTATTTCAATATGTTTACTTCGTCTTGCGATATTGGTGTGTAAATAACGCTGTCACGATTCATCATATGTACCGAATTTTTTGTCTTCGACTCTCAAAAAGTGGGCAAGGCTTTCTCCCACTAACCACACTATGCTGATTTGAATAGTGATGTGGATGTACAGAACGTGGCAAGTATGTTGTAGAAAACAAGTTTGAATTTACACAAATTCATAAAAACTCTAGTGATGCGCTTATATCTCATGGCACAGACCCCTCCTTGGTTCACAGTGGTCATTAAAAAAAAAACATTTACACAGATTCTTCCTAAAAAAATTAAAAAATAATTCATGAACTTGTAAAGTAAAACCGTCTATGATAGTTTTAGTTGCAAAAGATGTTGTCAGAAGTTCATATATGCATGAATGTCTCAAGTGAGCTAGTTTGTATGCTGTTATGTCAGATACAGAAGAAATGAAAAATATGTGAAAAAGGAAATAGATGTTTTTGTAGCTGTGGTGTAGTTTTTCAGGTGCTGGGAAAGCAGACTTATTTAACCCTTTGAGTGCTGTAATTTTTCCCATCTAAATTTTGCTGCCACATTTCACCAATTTTTTATGAATTTTTCTGAAATGTTTTGATAATTTTAGACCAAATGGACATCATATTTTATTGGCTAGAGTTTTTTCATCAAAATTTTGACAAAAATCTGAGAAAAATTTACTGTGGTATATTTTATAAAGGTGAGAAAAATTGACGTTGGCGCTCAAAGGGTTGAAAGAGTTATTGAAGTTCAAGTGTCACATTGGTCCAGCAAACATCAAGGGTGTTGATTGTATGTTGTGGGTACTACTGCCATGATGATCAGGTATCCTCACTGGTACTTTAGTGGATTACATGAAAGCTTATCTGTGTTCCTATGACTGGCACAACACCGTACATTCTCTAAAAATTGATGTCATCCCTTTATTTCGTGTAAGCACTTTTTGTGAAATCGGCTTATTTTGTAATCTACCCAGTGCTTGAAAACGCAACAATGGTTGTTCCGGAGAACAAGTGTTGTTATTATGGTTAGGTGGCAGTGATGGGTCCCTCTTCAGATCAACTGTCATAATTCCTGGAGTGTGGGTTTTCTATGTGTCCCAGGGCACCATTGAAATATGTGGTTACACAGGACCAATGCGGTCCTGAATATGGGGTACATAGGTGCAACTGCAGCATTGAAAACCCAAGCTATCAGAAATTTGAGTCAGGGATGGAAGGATACGTGTACATAGGTGCAACTGCAGCATTGAAAACCCAAGCTATCAGAAATTTGAGTCAGGGATGGAAGGATACGTGATGATGCCTGTACACAATCCTTTCATTTCATTCTGCCATGAACATTGAGAACTTGCAGACAAAAGGAGTGATGAAACACAACAAGTTATCTATACCTTTTGAAAGAGTAATGTGATGGAAACGACAGACAGATTGTGATACTCTTTGAATTTCGCTTGCCAAATTTAGCGTCTTTCAGTCCAAGATGAAACAGTTTAAAACATATAGATCCGTGTGTGAAAGCAGCTACATATTGCTCCCATAGTTGGTTATCCGTGAGTGCTGGAGACACCATCACAAAAATTTGTGAAACTTGAAAAAGTTGTGACATTGGAATATTGATAGCAAAACCTATTCTAGGTTTCTTGAGTTCCAACGGAACAGGGTGGCTTTCTAAATTCCCAAACATTTTAACTGGCTGAGTCTTTCATCTTGTGAAGTACACGAATGAATTTTTCAAAGTAGTTAGTGGAAATTTGTGAAAAATCTTGCTGTTCTGTAAGTGCTGCATGATAAATTTTGGCGGGAAAATTTTATGCGCTTTATTACCTGAAAACAAGTTCTTATAATTTTGAATGAGTGTGCAGTGCTTGATTTAATGACAAGAGGTTTTTAAGGTCAACATCACAATTTTCCCCGGTGAAATATTTATCATATGTTAAGCTGAGGATTTTGTAAAGTTTGTGTATCACAGTTGTTTTGAACAGTTGCTGACAGCTGGTGATGTGGACTTCAGAATGATTGCAAACGAGCAACTCCGGAGTTATTTTTGGCGGCTGTGTGAATCATCAGTGGGAATTTCTGTCCTTCATTAATCTCCTGTGTTACCTGACTCTATTGAACCAGCAGTTTATCAGTGAAATCAAAACGTGGCTGTCCCGGTGACCTTTCGGAGTCAAAGGTCAAAGGTCCCGGAGGCTGGCAGTCATTGGAGATCCATATGGCAAGGGAGTTCATTGAGTGGAAACAACGGCAAGCATGCACCAAGTCGTCTCTTTTTTACAATCAGTCACCTGTCGTTTCAATTTACGGCGGAAACACATCACAAATTTCCAACCTCTCCTTGCATCAACCCAGGCTGCGGGAATGCTACTAAAAAGTTACAAAAAATTAGTTTCACCTTTCTCAAGAATGTCTTCACCTTGTGTTATCCTAATATACAGAAAAGGGAATGGCCTTACATAACCTTTACGCTCAGCCCAATTTATTCCAGGACAGTACATGTAATTGTCATTAATTATGCAAATTATGCATCACCTAAAATAGTATTGAGCCCCTGACCTTGAAACGCTTGCCTGAATATGGGACAGTTGATTAATTGATGTAAGAGAAGTTTCTAATTTGACAACAATTACCGCGTTATGAATGAAGATATATTTTAGTACTGTTTCTAAATTGAATGCTCATAAAACGCCCATAATGTAGAATAAATGGTTGACGTTTAGATGGGTTAATTTTAGGGGTTAAAGTTAAACAGACTGTAAAAATCAGGGGTTTGAGATTGTGTGGATAAGTTTTTAGGCAGTTGAAACTGGTGCAATGTCAGTTTGTTGTGCACACATGCAGGGAGGAAATTAGAACCTTAAAATGGTAAAATATGCATGTTTTAAAAAAAGATTTGGTTTTTTGCGGTGCGAGCTGCTGACAATGAAGGACAAATAATCATGTTACACTGTAACCAGAGGAGAAAGTTTTAACTTGTTAAGAATATTGTGGAGGAGAAGTCAATTTTGACATTATTCCCGACTTGAATGGCTGCCCAACCCTTCTTTGCTTCACTGTATTGTCAAGGGCTGACCTTTTCCTCTGTTGAAAATGACTCAAATTTAGTGTAAGTACCCGAATCAGTCAAATACGAGATCGTCTCATTTTAAAATATAAGTGGATTGAAACGCAAATCCTTGCTGAAGTGGATAAAATCGAGATGGCTCAGAGATCTGGCTTTAAACTGCGGGCTTTTAATATGTAACTGGAAATTCTCTTTGTTTATTTTCATTTATTATGTTGCTGTTTCTGGTGAAATGCAAAAAAGGCCAAAAACGGCAGCACGGCTGCTGAAAATGTGTCCAGTAAAATTTGTAAATTTGTACATTTAATTCTGATGTGTATTATGAAGTGAAACTCAAGTCAAAACTCCATAAAAAAGCCCCAAGTCAGTGTGTTTTTCATCCCCCAGGTTGGAATAGGACATAGATGGAAAGCTCAGCCGGAACTACTTTTATGCAAATGAGCTGCCTTATAAATAAACCATTAGGCTTTCATACTAAAAGGCAGTGAACAATAGGGCACATGAAGGCATTGAGAGCGTTTTACCAGCCTTTGCCGTGCCAAGGCTATTGGAAATTGAGAAATTTTTTACTGTAGAAGTAAATAGTAGGAGGAGGACCTGGCACAGGCTCATAGTCACAGTGATCAAGAACAGTGTAGCAAAGTATAAAGATACCCAGTGTGTTGAAACGGTTGGCAGACGCCAATGATAACAAGAAAATACAGAAAAAAAAATATTCACATTGTGGTGTTGGGTGCTAGGTTTTAACACGATTGGGATATGCAAATGACTCGGTTCAATTTCTGTCACCGCTGTGCGTGCATGCAGCATTTGGGGGCTGTTACAGCATTACAATGCATTAGCAAAGTGGAACCAGTCCGCTACCCACCGAGCAAAAGTTCAGTCGCTGCCTAATTCCCACAGTAAGTACTCTCCTTCAGGAAAATTTGAGGGCAAAAATTTCTGCGTGTGGCAGGATTTTTACATGGTCTGGCTGTACGGAGATTGTGTGTGTAAATGCTTTTCAAAGGGTTTACACTGATTAATTGTCTTGTTTTATTATTCGCATTTGGACGTATTTTTTGTGTGTCAGCCCACATATGTACATCTCTGTTTTTCAACCTTTTGTGCAGAGATAGTGAGCTTATCTGTTAGTTTCAACTCTGCCGGCCAGACGCATAATGTACCACTGGTTGTCAGCTCTTTATATTGTTATATTCCACCACCTGCATCAAATAATGATCAAAGATTTCATTTGCTCAATAATTTTTTTGAAAAAAAAAATATTTTTATAGTACCAGTAGATTTTTTCTTTCTTTCTTTTTTCCTTTTAGTTTGTTTTGTTGACGGCTCAGTTTGATCTCCATACATTGAAGCGACATATCTCTTGCGCCTACTGTATATCATTTGCCATCTCCTAGAACCATTTAAAAAAAAATATGTTGTTCCTTTGATAAAAATATGTGAATAGGGAAGGAACGAATTATTCTTATCACTTTTATTGTCAATTTTATCCTGTGAAAATAGTAATCTTGTTCCAAAATGCCAAGGTTAAAGCAAAACTGAGACCACTGAGAAACGCTGACAAGTGAAATAGGAGTTCCTCATTGAAGTTCTATAAGCTTTTTGTGATGTTTTTCAACTTCCTCAGTGAAACTTGATTTTCAAATAAGTTCTTTCAACATTGACTAAAATAACAGTGTGTGAAAAGTTTCACCCCGAATTCTTTCTGAATGTGACCTCTTTACATCAATGGTGTCCAAAAAGCACGGTATTGAAGGGTTATGACGAAACCACTCAACTTCATGCCATTTAAGTGTGGGATTCTCAATTTAATAAATTGAGGATCCCACACTTCAACTGAAATAAATTTTTGAGCAAAACATTGTAGGCATGTATAAATTTGTTATCACATTGTTTTTACCCTCTTCCCCCCTCCCCCAATATCATATACAGTTTTCTTGAAGGTGAAAGCATTTAGCAACATTTGAAAGACACTTTGTTCAGTAAGGAAGATCTCCGGATTGAAGTCGACGGAATCCTGTTTGAAACACAAGGGAAGTTTTTCTCTGTGTGAAAATGCCCCCTTAAAAATTCATCACTTATAATTATTTAAGTGCTAATGTAGTACGTTCACTTCGAAAACAGATGGTACTATAGTCCTTGTCACAGTTTTACCGTTATCCCTATCTTTCAAGGACAGATTCGTCAAATTTGGAAGAATATTCCTTTTTTCATCACGCGTTGTCTTCAACTGCTGTACAAACAATGATAGGATTTAGATATCCCAGGTTTAGCAGTTCGGTTGAGCTACAATATCTGCTTCCCATTTAGCCAATGCGCAGCCTGAGTTGCTGCGTCTCATGAAAGCCTTTGCTGAAGGTGCAGGCGGTAATCTATCTTGACAACGCTTTGCACTACATCTATAGCCAGCCCATCGGAGAGTGGCTCGGCTCTCTCTCTCTCTCTCTCCATTAAAAAAGATGTAAGCGATCGCTTTCGGGAAGGAGCTTACGTTACTGAAATGACTATGAATGACACTCAGTCATAGTGAAATGATTTGCGAGATTATGGTAATTTTCTCATTTACCGATAAATGGCTCATTAAAATCGCTAAAATCATAGAGCTGATGTAGAAGCTCAAGGTACGCTTTAAAGCTTCATCTCTTGTCGGAATCGCTGGACAGAATCATTTTTGTTCCTCCCTTTGTGCCGATTCATCTTTACTCAGTCCTTGAGATAATTTGGAGTCAAGAGTTAATTAGGTTCCTGAATATCAAGGATGTATGGAAATGGGAAGTGTCATCCATCCAGTCTCGGTGCGACAACTTATCACACACTTGTGAGATTATTTTCGTTACAAATTTGCAATTAAAAGTTTCCGTAATATCAATACAGTGCAGTCTCAACTACGCAAAATCAAGGAGGTCTGTTGCGATTATTAGCTGTGACTGTTTGAAGTTTTTCCTTGTGAGTTGGTGGCTTTTTAGCTTCCATTTTACTATTTGTGTATCAGTAATGGTAGGCATCAGTTATCTATAGCTAAACTGTATCCACTGTCTGTGTGTCTGGTTATTCATATTCAAAACAAAATTGCCAGGAAAAAAAATTCCTGATTTCGTGGTAATTATTTGTTGCCTCAACTTTATACACAGAATAAATTAATAAAAATTCAGAATTCATTCTGTCGGGCTTGATAAGGATGGTGATGAGAAACATCACAGGGAGGGTTGAGAGAGGATGGAGGAACACTTCCCTGGGTTTCTAGAATAAGGAAAGAAACCGGAATGATCAATAAAAACAACATCAATTAGCAGGGAGACTGTACTGACTTTTATTCCACGTGGAAATTTCAGTATAATCGCAGGAATTGTCCGTTATATTTGTAATGTGTGGCATCCTCAGATATAAACAATACAGTGACGGTACCAGGGCCCACTATTTTCCAATGAAGCATTTAGTTTTTTCAGATTTCAATATCAACATCGTGTTGTGCCATGATTGTACAGGATGTATGAAACATATCGGATCAGAAAGTTTGTGGTAATATCTTAAAAAAGACAGATTTGTTGAATTCACAGGACAAACAGAGACTTTTGTATATGATGCTGTCCCTTGTAAAAATGATTTTGAGGGGAATAGCTGGCGTTTTTCATGGAAATGACTGAGTCATGCATTTAGGGTGTAATTTCTTAAATAGGAGATTCAATATATTTGGTTACATTATCCAACAATGTTCCGATTTGTCGTCGGTAAGTGGTAAAAATACCTGCTTCCAATATTCTTTCAGTTGTTGAACCACTTTGACAACTTTGCCAGCAGGTAAAAGTGAAAGATTTGTCGGTTGGTTCTGCAAGCTGCATAATGTGTAGTCTAAAAGTGAAAGTGCAATTTTGAAATGAAATGAGTGCTCACATGTGAAGAGCATTGAATATTGTGACCGTGACACCCTCCTTGGGTTGCCCTGTGCTATTTCTGTGGATATTGCTCGGAGTTCGGTTCAACGAAGCTATCAGTGATGATTATCACATGCATTTCAACACAATGTGGATGATAGTCAGACTTGAATTGTGATCGTACGGGACTTTTTTATGACGTGAACTTGTGAGTTGTCCTTGGAAGTGGTCTGTGTGTAAAGTAGATGATTAAAAAACAACATTTAATAAGGGATATTGATGTTCTTGAATGCTGCGTTGACGGAATAAGGTTTGATTTTGGTGAAATTTAATGGCAGTTGGGCTGTAGGTATTTGTTGCTGCTTGAAAGTCACGTTTCCTTCGGGTTTCAAAATGTTTGCCGTAGTATGCACTTAGTCAATTTATCGACGGAGAAATCGGTTTTGAATGGAATGACAACAATCGTTTTCCATTTTGGGTACAATGTCACGTTTAATTTTATGGCAACTGCGCCTTCCAAGGCAACCAAAAATTGGTTTGTCGTCTAAAATGGTCTTGAGAAAGCAAGGATCAGATAAGTATGATAGATCATACAATGCGTAGTGGTGCTTTATTCAGGAGGAAAGGCAAATTCAATTGTCTAAGGAGTAAGACTAAATTTTTTTTTCTCGAAACTATGAATTTGCCAGTCTGCTTGTTGAACAATAGAATGTGTGAGTAAATTTCAGTGTCACTGGAACCATGTTGAACTGGGGAGTTTCAAAATACTGCGTTGATACCTGTCCACAATCATAACAAGGATGACTTAACCCTTTGAGTGCAGTAATTTTTTGCACCAAAATTTTAGTGCAACATTTTACCAATTTTTATGAATTTTTCTGTATTTGTTTTGATAATTTTGGAGCAAATAGAAATCATGTTTCAATTGCTACAGTTTTTATCAAAATTTTGGCAAATGTCTGAAAAAATTTGACTGGGGTGTATATTTTGTAATGACGACAAAAATTGACTTTGGCACTCAAAGGGTTAATACCAGTGTCTAATCTTTTTCGTCCTTGTTATATTTTGGAAAAATGAAAACGATGACCAAATTTCTTTTCCTAGCTCCGCCGTCAACAGCGTTAAGGTATACCAGTCTAGGTTTTACTATCAGACTTGTGTACATCATACCCATTGCTTTTTGCCCTCTCACCATTCATGGTTTAGCCCAAAACCCATCGTTGACACTGGTGAATGCGGATCTTTTTACAGGAAATTAGGGGTGAACAGGTTAACAGATAGGAGCATCAATATACAGAATAATTGAGTGACACCATAAGAAATTGGTAAAAAACAAATCATTTTGTCGACAGTATTTTATGAATTATACCAGTTGTCGTCCTCATATTTAATAAAGCCAACCTCTTTATTGATAGTGATGGGAAGCACGCGTAACTGACAATACTTTGTCTTTCACTGTCATTTAGCAAGCTATATAGTGAAATAGATTATCTTCATTGAGAACTTGATGGACATACTTATAAGCAAATGTTGATATCAAAAGCCCAATAGGGTTTGCAAAGCTGTGTCTATGTTGGTAACGCTGATCTGCCAAGCACATATACAGCTTACATATAGTTCCCAATCTAGTGAAATGGCATCTGGACATTTTGGTTTAGGGATTCTTAGTAAATTCAATTCTGAGTCACAATCTCCATGTATAATGGTGCATTTCCATCCAGAGCGGGTATTTACCCTCCCTGGCTGATCAGTAGCTGTAACACGTGTTTGTAATTCAGTATGATTTCATATATTGTTTTCAGTTAAGGTTTGCTAACATAGGTACATACATGGTTTGTGGAAC
Source organism: Ptychodera flava (assembly GCF_041260155.1). NCBI lineage: Eukaryota > Metazoa > Hemichordata > Enteropneusta > Ptychoderidae > Ptychodera > Ptychodera flava. Next base: position 19,965,862 of record NC_091937.1, on the reverse strand, counting down.
CCTTGGTACCATTACAGTTGTCCCCTATTACAATTGCATTGATATACCTTCATGAAAAGTAGAACTGTAGTAAAATTTAACACAGAACATTTTGCCAAGGCTCTGCTCTTACCAATAACACCGCTTCACTGATACATTTTGGTAAATTTGTATTAACAAGTAGAACCAACCGCCAACCAATTCTTACACTGTTATCAGGTGATTTTATCAAAAAATGTCCTTGAATTTGTCGCCAAATGGAATCTTCTAATTATATCTGCCAGACTGAGAAGTTGACATTGTCTTTCTCACAATTCTACATCCCTAGCTTTCCAATCTTATCTTTCTTTCTTTCCTCATTTGCCATCTTTCTGAACCATTCCTTGTCTCTGCACGGCTGCAGTAGTGCATGAGTGACATGTATGTGTGGAACCCTCAGCTTCATTGTCATCATTGACCTCTGACATCGTTGTCATGGCGACATAGAGATGCTATCAGACAGATGAAGCCCTTTCAATCAGGATTTATTGAGCCGCCATAAGAGCAAGGGAACTGTGGGTAATTTACTGCCCTGCTATGAATTGATAATAGAGTTTGACAAAAAAAATTTCTGAAAGATGGAAAAAGTCACCTCAAACGCAGCTAACTGTAGAACAGGTTTGATTTGAACTTGATCTTTCTGAATCAAGTTAAGCTTTGAAGATACTATGAGATACATTCATCTGTATACGTAAATCTTGATGTAGAATTTAACTGTACAGCTTGTGTACATAGTACAATATTAGTTGATCGCCAATTTGATAAATCAATGCAATCTTTTCAAACACTTTGTCTCGGCAGAATTTCAAAATGTTTTCACTTTTCTCTCTGTCTCACAGGACTTGTCAGGTGCGATAGATGATTTGCCGTCGGGCTTGGAGGTCAATCAGGGAAACGTCCCACCCACGAGTACTAGCCAAAGTCAGCCGTCGTCGCAGTCATCGTCCAATGACGGATTTAGCACACCTGTACAGTCTCCTCACGTCCACCCTTCAGTGTCCGCGCTGAGGCCGTCTCCGTCGCCCGTAGGTTCGCCTGCCAGCCACATCTCCAGGTCGTCCATGTCTCCTGCCAGCGTACAAGGTACAGTAGTGTTCTATTCATGTGGATCTGTAGTGACCAGCACTTTCTTTCCACCTCATCCCCCATGGCAAGTATGTCCAGATCTCAGCAAACCTGTCCTTTGGGGAATGTAGTGTGCAGAACTAGGACAGACAAACTTTTTTAATCGCAGGGGAACACATCTGTTTGCTGGATCTGCTCGTAAATCCTTTGAGGTTCGGCCAAGTGTCACAAATCATGTGTGTTAAATTCATTGCCAATTGATTTGAATATTTTTATATTCTGTTTGATTTACATCAGTATGGTTCAAATCCTCTCTTTTATCCCGCTCTGTATTTCAAGTGACCTCATTCACAATCTTCCAATCCAGACCGTATTACAACTCTAGCATATCCTAGGTGGTTTGGTTACAATTATTCAAGATTATCTTAGGGTCTAGAGTGAAGTTGAAAGGGCGCATTATCATTTTCATAGAATCACAAGTTACCTATTTGAACTGACCGTGCTCAAGGAAAAGTTGCAAAACCTGTGACTCTGGAATTGTACCAGAAGTGCACAAATTGTAGTGTGTGATTTCTATAACTTTTCATTTTATTTTCAATGAAAAAAATAGAGATAAGTGATTTCATAGAGAGTAGAAGCAATGTTTTGCCGAGGTCAGAGAAAATGGTTAATGTTTTGAGAGGAATCGTTGGATATATGTTGTGATTTTGTATTATTGATATTGTGTGAGAATTTGAACCCCTGTTACTTTTGTCATCTCAGTTACCATACCAATACAGTTCTGATGAAAGGATTTCCAGGAGACAGTTTATAGCCAGATTGTTTTCTGGGAATGTTTCATACTGATTGTGACATTTTTTGTCAAAATTGAGAATTTTGTTAGTGGATCGAGATGCAGATGGAGCTTGCAATGCAGCGGGAGAAAAAACTTATGTTTTGTGTACATGTATTTCAATTTACAGGCAGGTCAATGACACCACAGCCACCTAGCCAAATGCCTCCACCGCCTCCGTCAAGTCAAACAGAAAGTCTAAACCATCAATCACTCAGTCAGTCCCCGATGTCAATACAAGAAAGGCCAATGGATAGAGGTAACTAGGCAGTCTTTTGCAAATTCATCAAAAAATTACTTTCTGTACAGTCGTCTTCATTGAGACACAATTATAGTTTTTTTTGACCAGGTCAGGAAAATCTTTATCACAGAAGTTGTATGAAGACGGCTTGTCTGTCCATTTAGTGGTACGATATGCTTAATGTTTATTACTGTGATAATCCAGACTTTACTGATGGCAGCTGGTCAGATTGATGGAGACGTATGCAAATCCTGCAACTGAGTAAACATGCATTTAAAAATGGAAGCGGTAGCTGTTGAAAGCTTGGTAGAGTAATGGTGAGTCGCAGAGAGGGAAAAATGTTGTCATAAGTGATGTGATGAAGGAGGACCCTCATTTCTGTCGTCGCTTCTTGACATGATGTGGCAGAAAATTCACTCGTGTCGTTGGACTTGCTTCTCAGAAAGTTCTGGGAAGTTTATTTGTGAAAGGTCTAGTATTGGATGTATTTTCCTTCATTAAATTTTAGCCAGTATGTGTTGTGACTTTGTGTAAGTAAATATATTTTGGCTGTGTATTAAAGTATATATATCAACACAGCAATGGTCAGATGATAGTGTGATTGGTTGGGAAGATTCTTTGGCACCACACTGAATAACAGTTGAATTGGATATCCGAGTGAACGTGACAATGGAGTGTATTCCTGAAAAAATTGAGTAATTGTTAGATATATGTGTGTCTCGCATGCTTTGTCACATCTGCAACTTAGTAGAAAATGTTGACTTGGCAGATATTGGTATCAAAACAGTGCTGTGAAAGACTGCAGAACACTGACACAACCTGAAGAAATTCACGGTATCCAAGGGCAGTGTAGTCTAGTAATTAACCCTTTGAGCGCCAAAGTCAGTTTTTGTCGCCTACATAAAATATACCCCAGTCAATTTTTTTTTTTTTTGCTAAAATTTTGATAAAAAAGTGTAGCCAATGAAATGTTATGTCCATTTGGTAAAAATTATTTTAAAAATTACCGAAAAATTCATAAAAATTTGTAAAATGTTGCAATATGATTTTGGCGGGAAAAATTACAGCACTCGAAGGGTTAACCCTTGTTTTCAAACTCAAAACTACCAAACAAGGGCTAAGTTCTAGACTATGGGTTATGTTACCAGTAATTAATCATGAAAGACAACACACAATTACTACTATATGCACAGTTAGATCCAGTATTTTTTAGCCGCGCAAAGTAATTTTAATTTCTTGAAATTACAAACCCATTGAACTCTGTGCTCTAAAGATATGTTTGATAACATTTGGAAATAAAGATTTCATCAGCTGTCAGTGTGTGGTTAGATTACATTGTGTAGCAGGGGTTTCCCTTCTAAATCTAGTGATTACATTGGTAGGGGTTCCCCCTTGAGATGTAAAATGTTTGTAGCCATCATCCATCCTATAAAGGAAAGGATTATGGAGAAGCCCCAATGTCCTTTTCGGAAAATAACAAAAAAAGTGTTCTTTCTCTGTCTGAATGCTGTCTAGTTGACAGGGGTGATGCATTCTTCAAATCATTTTTAAATCTTCAAAAAAAATATAATTTTAACTGTTTTACGTTCATGGTGTGTTTGTATTCACATTATCACTTGAACATGTTCATTATCAGGTAACAGAGATAAAGGGTTTCAAAAATTAAAGGTATTGGGTCCTCAGGGTTCATGCAGTCTTTATCCTTTCTATGGTTTGTTTGCGATGTTTTTTTTTAAGAATATATGAATTCTTACTCTGCAGATGATAACCAAACAATAATGCTTTGAACGACAAAACAACTGCTGTGTCCGGAAATGTCAAAGCCAGTTCAGGGTTAACCATTTATTTACTCCACAATGTGTCATTATCTACTGTTATATTTCCAAAAGCATTCATATGCAGATGAGGCAAAGGAAAACGTGTGTGGCATCATCACATAGACAAAACTGAGTAGTATTGGCCCCCAGTTAGTTTGAGGGGCAAGTCATGAGTCAAAATTTTTTCAAATTTTTTTCAAAGTCGAATTTTTTTTTTCAAAAAAGTCTTTGCAATTGTGTTATGTTGGTGTAGGTTACAGTCAAGCGATGCATGGATCGGCTATGCAAGCTTCATCTCACATGGGTGGTAGTTCTTCAATGTCAGGGTACGGACAAGGACCTAAACTCTCGCCGCATTCAACTCCAATGGGCCCTTCCGCGATGCAGGGCCCCCAGCAAATGCCTCCCTACCAACAGAACAATGCCATGGGCGCACCTCCTCCCGGTGGGTACGGGCAAAATATGAACCAATATGGGCAACAAGGTGAGCAGCCTCACTTTGAAGTTTTTACGGTGAACGAGTGTAGTGGAGTGTGGGAGAGCCTGTGTGTGTGTCTGTATGTGTGTCTCTGTATGCATTTGTCTATTTGTAATTTTGTAAGTGTGTGATGGTAGTGATTCTGGCAGACATACAGCGTGCTGGATTTTAATCTCGAAGTTTTGACAAGGTGAAATTTGATAAGTTTGTATCCATCCGAAGGCCAAGCACGAAGCACTGCTCTTTGCCTCTATACTTGCAAGTAAGGTATGACCTTGGCATTCACAGGGCCTTTGCTGATCAGAATTTATTGTTATTGTAAAAAAGGTCAGCTTTGTATATGACACCTTAATTAGTTAGGGGTGTCCAGACTGATAACCTTTGACCTCTAACCAGGTGGACTTAGAGTCAGGGATAGGGTTAGTGTCCAAGGGCACTACCGTAATATCCTGAAACCAACAAGAAACCTTGTTTCTTGGTGCCTGCTGGTTTTACCAGAGATTTGAGCAAGAAATTGTTGCTGTATAATGACATGTGTTCTCTATGTGCATTTAATTGACCCTGTACCGTGTAGTAGTAGCATGTCTTTGCTCATATCAGATGATTTTGACATGAAGATAGAAAATGCCTTGGGAACAAAATGTCAAACTCTCTAAAATGTACAAACATTTTCTGCTTTGTAGATAGTGTCGCCATGTTTTAAATTCTGCTACAGAAAGTTCCATCTTTTACCATCTTGTGTGTCTTTTCAAAAATGCAAAATCCGCAAGACTTTGGTGAGAAAATTGTAGCAAATTGAATTTTGAGAGATTCCTCTCGAAATTTATTCATGATTATGAGAGAGTTGGTTTTGTATCTAATTGAGCAAATGTTGAAAACTTTCATTTTCGAGGTGTGTATTGTTGTTTCAATTTATCAGCTGTCGGCAAATCTGACCTTGGCAAATTCCAGCTTCAAAACAGACAAATCTTGTTTATGGTTTTCTGAGGACACTTGTTGCCATTTGTTATTCATTTCGCTGACAACTGTCGTAACATATTACTGAAACAAATTGTGATTGTTGAAACTGTAAATGATATAGGCTTGAGAAACATCTGGTACAAACCAGTCAACAAAAGGTCCTGGAGCCCTAATGTAAATAAACAGTGGAGCAAAAACAGACAAGAAATACAAAGTAAAGTTAAGCCCCAAATTGTATGATTGGTTTTGTCACTCAACCTGTCGACTCTCAACGTCCGATTAACATGCCCACAATCATCATATATAACCATGGGTTCAAATCATTGTGGAGAAAAGTTAGGTCAACCTAAAAAGGTCGGTAGAAGGAAGTAGTTATGATAAATGCTCATATGATCTTATCTTGAGTCTGTTCATAGAAAGTTTAAAAACAAGGGAAAATCTTTCAATGTACATATGAAAATAAAAAATTTTTCTAGTGTAATAATTTTACATGAAGAGAAGTGAGAAATACTTTATTCTGTCAAGCAGCATGTTGTTGTGGAAAGGGACTGGCTCCGACCTAACAGGAAAAGAGTGGGCGTCTTCCTGACCTTTGACGTAATTCTCAGTTGCTGAGTTTTGGTTTCTGTTCCATACAGTGTTGAAGCCTTTTTGGAAGGGAAATCGTAACCATACAGTGTTAAAGCCTTTTTGGAAGGGAAATCGTAACCACATGCTTTCGATCCCTCTCATCATCAAAATTTTGGAACAATCCTGTGGTTTTGTATACCATATAGGAACATCCATGTATAGGCTTTAGGGGTGAGGGGTTAAACTTTTTCCACACCTTCAGGTTCAGGTTTACTAGAACAGTGCATTACGGCATGGTTTGTGAACCAGTTAAATATTACCCAAGCAAAAAAGTCATTTTTTTTTGTCAGACAAGGGGTCACCACATTAATCTGTGGTTGTATATGTTTATGGTTAGTGATAAATGGTAGACCACAAATATATACAATAGATATAATTTTGATAACTATAAGCACCCACTTTGTTTTCTTGTGATTGTGAAACCAATCTTGGATATCAGTTCAGTGTTACATTAATTTGTGGCAGTTGGCTGTGTGATGTATCAGTGTTTATTAAAATCAGCAGGCAGCTCGTTTGCCATCAGTGAAAAGTTCACAGCAGCCAAACTTCTCTGCGTGTAATTAAGGGTTATATCAGATGAAGGTAGTGTTGAATTGACACTATGGTATGATAATACCCAATGTGCTATGTACGTGACTGACCTGAATGTTGTGCCTTTCTTTCTGCAGCAAATTACTCAAGACAAGGAATGCCTGGTTACAGTAATCAAATGAACAGTTTCGGATCAAACATGTCAGGGAATAGTGGCAATGTACACGGAATGGCACAGCCGTACGGCGATAATCGCCTTCGAAATCAGCCACCAAATAACACAGGAAATGTGCCCTCGTCGTATAGCGGCTACAGTGCAAGTAGTGGTATGCCGTCGTCCCCATCGGCGATGAACGCCACGGCAACTCCACACAGTGCCGCTAGCACCGGGATGAAATCGCCCATGGGGCAGTACGGACCCCACCAGAGGACAGAGTACGGCCCTAATCCTGTGCCGGCTGGTCCTGTGGGACCAAACAATCAGGCTCAGCCCACTGGCATCAGGGGTGCGCAAGCGGCCGCGCAGGCTGCCGTCATGGCGGCGGCCAACACCGCCCAAAACAAACCCGTCATGTATCACAGACAGCCACCCCCGCAGTACCCGCAGAGGACGTTCCCTCCGTCGTACCAGCACCAGCAGTGGCAACAGCACCAGCAACAGCCTAACCAAGGCTTCCCACCTAACACTGTTCCACCAGTGAAAACTGAAATGACCAACGCCATGGCCATGTCCATGCCCAGCAGCGGGATGGACAGCGTAGGAGCAAGCCCAGTAACACAGACTTCCATGGCAAGCTCTCAATCAGGTAAGGGCCTACTACTACCTTCATTTTGTGTGCTGTGTCGTGCCAAACTTATGTCTTCAAAATTCTCAGTATTTACGTCACGTCATCGCACTTGTCACGGTAAATTTAGTTCAAAGGCAACTCTTTGAAATGACAATACTTTTATTGACCTTTGACCCTAATTAAATGGGAAGTTACCCAGAATGAAGAACAAGCTAAGTACAGTCACTCGGAATTGAGAATAAGTTAAATATGGTTTACATTGGCCATTATAGTGAATAGGGATGGCCACTCTATGATTCTTGTTGTAGCTTTCTCCTTGATATAAAATGACCATATGCTTGTTTTTGATCTGAAAAGCTTTGAATGCACTTTTTTTGCTTGCAAGAGTTGTTTTCACACCTTGAATTTAGTGTATGACTTCATTGATCATCAAAAACAAAAAAGACTTGTACCCTACATATTGACTGGGTAACATATGGTTCCCTTCGGTGAAATATAGACATTTGTGTGTAGTAATACTGCTTGTAGTGCTCTGGTATAAGTACTGAGAACCTAATGTATAACATTCTAAAAGTTTCGGGTACCATTGTCCAGATTGCAGTAGATTTTACATTTTGCTCTGTACTGACATACTCTTCCGAAAGATGCTGGTTATTTTTATGTCATTTCCCGTGATCAGCATGATTGCACTCTCACATTTCATTGTGTCCGGGATTTTTTATAGAAGTTTTTATGCGGCTTCTCATTTTGTTACGAATTTGTTCGTTATTATTCAGTATCAACACATGAAGCAACTTCGATGTATCTGGGTCAGTGTCCAGTTTCCAGTACTTTGTATCCAGCATGCAATATTCTCTTGCCTGTTATCTTTGAAACCCGCGGCCCTAACACTTTGTTTTCTTTTAATCAAGGCAAGGGTGGTAAGAAAGTACATCACAAGATGAAGACCGCAATGTTTTCTTTTAATTTTAGACCACAGAATTTCAATATCAGTTCTCGGTCGCAATTTATGGACTACCTATATATGCAGTTAGTTTGAACAGTTGAATGTAAAAACTACCCAATTGAATTGTTTACATGTGATTAAATTATTTTTGTTTTAGTGAGTGTTTGAATATAGTGTCTGTGTTTGCACAGACAACAGTATCGGCCTTGTTTTGCTGGTCATATCAAACAAAAGACATGCCCCCAAAATCATGGAACCATAACTGAGTGACCTACTTGACAACCAAGCTTCTAGCCACAAACCGACTGAGTTTGATGATTTAGTTAGATCCATATACAGGGAAGGGGAGAGGAATAATTTAAGTGCCAAAGTCAATTTTTGTCGCCTTTACAAATTGCACCCCTGTCAACTTTTTTTCATTTTTTTGCCAAAATTTTGATAAGAAACTGTAGCCAATGAAATTTTATGTCTATTTGGTCCAAAATTATCAAAAAAATAACAGAAAAATTCATAAAAATTGGTAAAATGTTTAGCACTCAAAGTTTGATGGGAAAAAATTACAGCACTCAAAGGGTTAACCCTACAGTAATATACATCTGGAATGTCTCAAAAGGTTTACATCCACACTTTTCAAGAGATGCATCTAAAGTATGTATCTATGATAAATATATACTTTTTTGCTTCCGGAAAATCTGTCTTAAAGGTTGTATTTCTACAAAGTTCAACATTTTATTGTGTGATAATTGGGATTAAAGTGCTCTTTCGTTGTACATCTCAATTGTAATTTATGAGCATTTTTCATAAGCATAAACGTATTCTCTCAGTTGTTGTACACTCTTAGTGGAGTAATAAATTTGACTGAGAATATCAAATATCCATATCATTAGGAAGATGCCTCAATGAAAACGCAACCTTGATGTGCGATTTCTTTATCATACACCCAGGAAAGTTATCAAACTGATGAATCCAAGGCGAATCGAAATTTGATCAAGTGTGTTTTATGCCAGACATTTTCTGACAAGTTTGAAACTCCTGTGACATTCACCATGTGATTTGTGTACATTCAATCTTGAGGGTGTTTCCTTGCTCTCTTTTGCAATAAAATCATAACCCTGTCTTCAGTATTTGTTAGTGTTAAGTTGCCGTAGGTGTTGTAGTTCAACAAAATATCTCTACAAAAAGAGTGAGCGTAACACAACAGTGTACAATATCAGTTAAGCCCTTGATGGATTTGATATATCGTGGAGTTCAAGGTTATTTGAATGGATGCACTACACTCCAGCTAGAAAGTTTGCTAAACGGCTTCTTGGGTCTAAAATCATCATGTCAGGGGAATGTGCATTCTGTGTACTTCTCGACCAGTTAAGTCTGTAAAAAGCATGCATACGTTATCTCTGTTTTTCATGAGCTGTCGAATGTTCAAGTTTTTGTCAAAATGCACTGTACAGGGTATTGTGTGCTTCACTGGTTTAACCAAATTGACCTGATGGTGGTGATATATGAACTTCACAGGATAAGGGGTAATACTCAGAGAGAAAAATAGTATTGCGTTATTGTCAATTAGGATATCAAGTATTTTGTATTTTGGGTGACTGTAATATTTTGCTCTGTTTTCTAACATAATATTGTGTATGTCTTACTCTGAGTCATATGAGTAGTGACTGATAAATGCAGTGCTTTTGTTGAGGGCAGTACTTAGGTAAATATTTTGGGGGATGGGCCTATCACGTTGCTGAGCGTTCCAGCTGTATGTTGATGCAAGTTCTATTGGGGGGACAAACAAGTGGTTTGGATTTTTCTAAAACATATTGCCCATCTTTCCAAATCATAGCAAAAACTTGTATTGGGTTCAATTTAGGTTATGCTCGATTATTACTAACATTGTTTAACAGAAATATGTGCTTCAAAGATCAATTTAACCCTTGGAGTGATGTAATTTTTCCCACCAAAATTTTCTGCCACATTTTACCAATTTTTATGAATTTTTTTGAAATTTTTTGATAATTTTGGACCAAATGGTCATTTTGTTGCGATAGCTTAGTTGTTATCAAAATTTTGGCAAAAATAAGAAAATTTGACTAGGTATATTTTATAATGGGGAGAAAAATTGACTTTGATGTGCAAAGGGTTAAGGTATTTGTCAAAAGACATTTACAGGCACTGGTATTAAGATAGTGAAAATTGTGTAGTTAGGGCATATCACTCAAGTTAACCCTCTGAAACCAGAAGACCACTTTCATGAATAATAATAGGAGGACGCCCTCTATGTTGTGTTGACACGCCACAGAGTGTGTTAGTGAACTTTGGCCTCTAACACCGACCTCTGTTACTCATTCAAATCAAAGAGAGAAATACATCTTTGAATATGTAAGGGCTGCTGAGGGAAAGTACTCACTGACAAAACTTCATACTTCAGTATTGTTCAACGAAATACCATATTAGAAATTGGTTATCACTAAAACAAAATATTTGATTTCATAAATTTGAGTCCTATGGGTAGACCTACCCAAAAGGTTCACTCAAATTCTAGCCTATTTGGATGGCAGAGCTGGCAACACTCGATGTGGTGGGAATTTGTGGAACACAGAAGAGCTTGTTTAGAATGTGGGCATCTAATCATAAGTCCATTTTTCCGTTCTTTTCCGTGATCAGGTGTGACGACGACAACTCAGAGCATAACATCTCCCGTAACAACGTCCACGACTGTCAACAGTTTTGCTGAATCTGTCAAAGGTAGCCCAGCACCAGTGAAAGAAGAACTTGTCGATGCACCGTCAGCTCACCACAACAAGGTAAGTGATAAATGTAGGGTCTGTGTGCTTCTGGAAAATCCTTGAACTTTAAAGTCTCCTGGATAAGTTCATGAAAAATTAAATTGAGTCCTTGCAAGTCCAGGAAAATTGATAATCTGCCTACAATTATCTAATATGACAAGACAATCTGTTGTGATATTGTTAAAAAATTACAATCAAATGATCCATTGTAAAAATGATATCTGAAAAATGGTGTTTTGGACCACAAAAAGTCCTTTGTAAATTGCAATAAAAGTCCATGAAAGTCAAGAGATTTTCAGTGACTTTGAGTGTATGAATTCTGTAAATGTAAACAAATGTCTTCCTAGATTTATACCCTTTGCGGCTGACTCGCAGCATGTTTGCAAGGTTTTATCTGATTGGTCGATTGTCACTATTCACAGCAACTTAGGGAGTTTATTTGTATTATTTAATTGTAACGGTAAGATTCTGCCAACCAATTGGATAACAGCTTCGAAATCGCTGCAAGTCGGCCCACCCTTTGTCATTTGTTGTCATGGAGATGTTCTCCTTACCCGACATCCAAGCCAGAATTTTGGACTAAGTTGTCCCAAAGACAATTGTAGCTTACACACAGCGGAAGTAGCGGCAAAAAAATGTCTTCTCTCATGCGAAACTTGCAAGCTACAGTACCAATATACTATGCAAAGGCGACTGAAAGATTTAGGTACTCGGGGATGTCGCCTACTGTGCAGCGCCCTCAAGCAATGAATCCTACAGTTTTGTTGAAAAGAAGTCTGTACTGAATCTTCTCCGCTGGATCTACATCTGAGTTTCCACACAGAAATTCCTTTCAACACAAAGTTGATAACTATAAGTTGATATAGCCATAAGTTGTGACCATAAGTTGATATAACCATCATAAGTTGATGCGACCATAAGTTGATATAACCATAAGTTGATATAACCTAACCATGAGTAGAAATGTGTTACGAATTTTTATCTCTCCTGCATATTCCATCGTTCCATGTACACTCACAGTTTCCTGACCTTTCATCTCCATTTGACAGGACGACAGTGCCTCACGTCCGTCATCTCCACCAATCGGTCTGCTGGGTGCATCACCACTGCCATCGCCAGACTCTGGCAGCAAGCTATCTTCTCAAGATGAAGATACCCAGCACTCAAGCCCCAGCAGTTTGCAGAGTAGTTTACCACGAACACCTCAGAGTCCTGCGGTGAGTGTCACACACACACACACACACACACACACACACACACACACCCACCTTTCACTTTGATCAGTTGTAGATCAGTTCACATGTTCTGTACATGGGAAATTATTGAGGTCATGTTCAATGGTAAATGAATATGGTATTTACAGACGTACAGGCAGGTTTAGGTAAACTTCTGTCAAATTGTGACTCACTGAAACTTCTGGATTAGAGAATCCTAGAATGAAGGATTTGTTTTTTGCACCTACTGAGCTAGTGAGGTAAAGTCAGGAGAGGTTGATATTTCAGTTAATAAATGTTGTAGTCATAGTTGAAGATTGATGTGTGACAGTCTTAAAATGGAGTACCTGTCTCAAAACTGACTGTCAAACTGGTGTCTTTTCCTCATCTTTGCAGTCTTCCAAGCCAGAAAGACCTCGTGAAAGCAATGATCAGGTAAGCAGCTTCAGTCTTTTCCCCAACATTTTTGTTATGCGTCTTTACTCTCCTTCCGCTGAGTGCCTGTAATTTGAAGTGCGCCCTCTATGCCCATATTTAATTTTAGTTCCCAGCATGCACCTTGCTTAAACTCCTCTTGTCAAGGTCATTTCAAGAGAACCGGCCATCTTATATAAAGTCAGATTAACCTTAGAATTCTTGTTTTGAAAAAATCTATTTGGTGTATTGTTACAATTCTTTAACATGGTGAAGACAAAATATGAATGTTATTTGCATTTATGGTGATAGACAGAGAGACAATTAAAATCCTCTAGAGGGCCCTCACTGAGGTGAGAATAAATTTGATAGTGTATTAGACTAAAGTAAGAAACTTACCCATGTCATTTAATCCACAGTTGAGGAAACTTTACAATCTGTGTGAGGATCCAGAGAGAGCGCCGTTTCTGGACAGACTTGTGAGGTTTCTGGAAGACAAAGGCGAACCCCTGAAGAAATGTCCAACCATGAGCAATACAGTATTAGACTTGTACAAATTGTATAGAGCAGTCAAAGAAAAGGGTGGCGTTACAGAGGTTGGTATTTCATTTATATTCCATGCAACCCATTAATTCTTCAATCTTCCATGTAATTTTACCTTTTCCATTGTTGCAATGAACACTTTCTTGTATGGTCAAGAAGAGGAGATGGGGACATCAAAATGAAGAGATTGCTCTCTCTTCCAAGACTGTCAGACTTTTTGAGGGCTGTGTCGCCAATGGCACACGTAGCCTTTCCCTGCTCTCTAACTGGTTTTGTCAGGCCCTGCTAGTTTGAATGCCTCTTTAAATAGAAGTTATGTCAGTGACACACTGAAAAGTTGGAAACGTGTGGCATAACTTAGGACAGGTGGTGCTATGGCGATTTTTGTTGCTCTGAAGAACAATTGGCCACGTTCTGCTTTTAATAGACGTTGTTGGTAGTCTGCAAAGCCCTTTCATGGTCAATAAAAAACAAACATAAACTTGGAGGTAATCTTAAACAATACCAAGGCTGTAAACGGACCCAGTATTCTGCAGTCCTGCCTTATTGGCAAACGCAGATCATTGGCGTCAAACTTTGTATCTTCATAGGTAGTTGCCACCCATAAGTATATCGTTTGAGGTTGCAATATTTGTGAGTTCAGTTTTTCGCTCTTTGCCGCTGAAACTTGCACCTTCCAAACTTTCAGGTTACAAAGAAGAAACTTTGGAAGGAGATCTGCGTGGCTTTGAGCATCGGCAGCAGCAACAATGCAGCATTTACCCTACGGAAGCATTACAACAAGTATTTACTGGCCTTTGAGTGTCACTACGATAAAGGCGGCATCAGCCCCAACGACGTGCTACCCCAAATGGAAAGCGGCAAAGTGAAGAAAGAGCGGCACAGTGTTGATCCTCCAGGTAGGAAGTTCTGTCAGTTCATTAACCCTTTGAGTGCTGGAATTTTTCCCACCAAAATTTTACTGCCACATTTTGCCAATTTTTGATAATTTTGGACCAATTGAACATCACATTTCATTGGCTGCAGTTTGTTATCAAAATTTTGACAAAAATCTGAAAAATAATTGACTGGAGTATATTTTCTAAAGGTGACAAAAATTGACTTTGGCGCTCAAAGGGTTAAGCATGATCTGTTTCCACTTACCCAGTATGCTAGGAAAAGAGGGTTTTTCCCCAAAATTATAACTGCATGAAGTCTGGTTTCAGAACACAAGAGCTGTGAATGCCGCATGTTTTCCCATATGTTCTAGTACATTCTGGTACGTAGGATGGTGTTACTTGAGAAGTTGTTGAAAAGTTAGACAACTAAGCATGGTAGCTGTCTTGAGTAGACCAAGAAAATAGTCTGTAAAGTTAAAAAAAGTACAGAAAGATAGATTGTGTACCACCTTTGAGTTTTCCATCATGAAGACAAGAATGATTTCACGGTGTACCAGTGGTGCTGAGTGGTCTTAATTTGCATGAGTCGCAGAACAAAAATACAAAAAGAATAGTTACGGTTAAGTCAATTTTTCCACCATGTCACGGGGAGGATTACAGTGCCTTCTCGGAGTTATGTGGATAGATTAATCGTGGGCAAATGGGATGGGATATGTCGTGTCATATGAAGGTTTTCGTCAGCCTACGTAGTGCAAGTCTTCGACATGGCATATCATCCCTGTCAGACCCTGGATCACTTATGGTGTCAGGGACTATTCAAACTGACACGGATGTGTGGGGTTGGTACAAGGGTTTCTCTCTCGGTTTTCTCAAAAGCCGGCATTGGTAATTCCGCAACTTTTGCCGAGTTGGGGAACCGTACATTTTTACTACACGTCTTGTAAATACTGCACTTATAACAATTTACACAAAGCACTCCTACTTTTGCAGTTCCATTTTGTTGTACGCGGGATAAATGTTGTCAGTATGTTATCCTGTTGTCAGTATGTTATCCATACATTGATACATCACTCTGGGTTTCTTGGTGATCAATTCTGTCGCGTTTACTCTCATGTGTTACTACATTTGGTCAATACATCTATCAGAATTGCAACAAGACCATCATAACATCTGTGTCCTCCTTTTTGAATTCGCCAATCTTTACAAACCTAAATTCATCAAGTTTCAGACTGGTGTGACAGGCCCATAAAGTTTTTTTGTCAGCAAGATTTTATTTGCTAGTGCTGTTACTACGGATCGATATTATACAACCAACGTGACAGTGAAGAAGTGACCAGTTTCCTCCAATCTCATTCTCTCATATTGAAGACAGGCACTGCATCTGATACTGTATCTAAATTTGTTGTCAATATTGACTAGCCGAAAGCTGTTCAAGCAGTATTCTACACAGCTTTGACAATCGAAGGGATGGCCACTTCAGTACATAACTTGCATATTCTTTTGTTGTGGAAATGTCCTCTTTCGTATAATTACTGAATAAATGTGTGAATAGACTACTAGAAAAAACAAAGTGGTAACCCACCACTCAAAATCTCCTTTTGGAGAACCCCCGGGGTTGATGCCAAAGCTAAGTTTTGTTTACTTGAATCAGTACGCAAGAATTCGTTGGTCCCCCACTAACAGCAACTAATAACTTCCACATTGACAAAAGTCGGGAATTAGTTTTGAATTTTTAGAGTTAATCAGAGACACAAAGCATCCTTTTCCACCCTGAGAAAATCAAAGAGTGTGAAAGAGGTAGCAAATTGTCACCAACAATTCCGCAAGTTTCTTATCCCTTACATTCAGATTTTCGTTTGCCTTCTGCAGAGCCATTCAAGGATGATTTTCACCATTCGTTACCAAATTCGCACATCTCAGGAGAACTTAAGAGACCACCATCACAGATCAATTCCGAAGGCATCCCTACTCCCACAAATCAGTTCCAGGAATACCCCAGGACGCCCTCCGTTCACAGTACCTCCTCCATTGCCAACAACATGTCGCCCATGCCGCCAGGCAGCATGACGCCCTCCAGGATGACGCCGACCAGCCTGCCGCCACCCGTGCCGACGAGCATGATGGGTCCGATGTCCAACAGCAGTATGATGCCCAACACCTCCATGATGCAGTCACGTAGCAACAGCAGTAACAGCATCAGTATACAAGACCCCTTTGCGGATGATGTGAGCAGTTTTCCACCATCCAACATGTCCTACCCGCCAATGGGTCCCAGCAGCAGTGGCAGTGCTATGCCAGGCTCCTACAACGAAGGAGTGAACAGAATGGGTTCCGTGGATCCCTACGCCAATAATTCCATGCCTCCCAATGACCCGTACAACACCATGGGAAATCCACCGAATTCCATGAACGATCCATATGCAGCGGGAAGGAACACCCAGGAGTCATTCCCCGGAAGACGACCTGATTTGTACAGAGGCAATGCCATGGATCCGTTTGAAGCCAGGAGACGGGGAATGCAAATGAACCAGGGTCCTGGATCATCCCAATACCAGTATGGAAATCAGTTTGAGAGAGACAGGTAAGGTTGACCTTGAATGGCACCTAGTCCAACTGCTTTGCATCTATGAAAGTATGTGATTAGGCGTTCAAACCCGATGCAATTTAGCAGCTGGAGTACCAATCAGTTAATAACAGCAGTTGAATAGCACAAGGTTAATCAGCTTCAACTCCTAGGGACCCATAAAAATCAACAATTTACTTAACGTGTCTGATCTCCAATAACAGTCTGCCAGGTGATATTCATCAGCCATGAAGATTCTCGTGTACTCTTCTGAGCTGTTTGAATCTTCAGTCTCCCTATGGGTTGACACTGATCGGTATTGGCAGTTTTACCATGGTTCTTGTCAGTGACTTTGAGCTCCAATTGTACGTACAATGTCAAGGGGAAAGTAAATAGCCACAAGCATTCATCCATAAAGCAATAGGCGTTTGGATATTGTATAATGATTCTGTGTACCATTATTGGTAGTCCTGTCGATTCTGATTGTATTTAGTTCAGTTTGTGTCTTGCAACAAACAGGGGAGGGTGAGGTGGAAGTTGGTGACTTGCATCTCCTAATAACCAGTATTCCTCTATAGGATTATTGGGCACACAGATTGGGGGGTGGGGGGGGGGGGGGAGGTAGGTGACTTGCATCTCCTAATAACCAGTATTCCTCTGTAGGATTATTGGGCACACAGATTTTGGGGGGAGGGGGGGGGGGAGGTAGGTGACTTGCATCTCCTAATAACCAGTATTCCTCTGTAGGATTACTGGGCACACAGATGCGACATTAAAGCATGGACCTAATGACTGCGTAACAGCCATCTGTTGCTATAGTAACATGTGCTTAGTTTTTAGTTCCAACAGATTGTCTTCTTACATGTCCCAAACATGGTATTCCTCTTGTGTTAGTATTTCAGTGTGCTGTAATCACCGTAGTGTACCAGTATATGAGTATGGTTCAGGTGTCTGAGATTTCTTAGGATAAGGATATACCTTGAGGATTTTCTTTTTTCAAATGAATCCAGTGTCTCTGAACCTTGTCTTTGAAGCAGCAGTCCCTGGTACTCACATCAATGTTTATTGACATTGAGTATTTAAGTGGTATCAGACTTGTCTGGTTTGAAAGTTGTGTCCCGTGAATGAATTTGTTTTGAGATAAAGCTGGTGAAACTCCCCCTTTCAGAAAGGAAAGGCAACTTGCACATTCAAGTCTTCATTGGATTGATTGACAAGTACCAAGTGTGTCAAAGAGAGAGATACATCGACAAGATTTAGTCCATTCATGTAACTTTCCACGTTGTCTGATTTTGAATGGCCTTTTGTGTATGTTGGCGCAGTTTCATTTCATTTCATCAATTTATTTCGTGTATGGACTTTAAACTGTAAGCCATAAACAGCTGTAATGTGCCATGTTCCTGTATTGTCTCCTATTTAGGTTTGAGCCTGGCGGTGGTCAGATGGGGCCGGAGGGGCCTGTACCCCATCCTCCCCAACACGGCAACATGATGCCCCAGTACCCAGGCAATGCCTCGGAGCAAGCCATGTACCCAAGTAGGTACGGTCCACAGCCAGCACACCCAGGTCACCGACCTCAGACCCCTCATGAGGGCTATGGCCAATCCTATGGAGGACAGTCACCGTACCAGCAGCCAACGCCGGCAGGACCACAGCAGTCGTACTCACAGCCCTTCCCTCAGAAAAGACCTGCTCCGGTAGGTAGTCCATCACAGGGCGGAGGAAATAAAAGCAAAATAGTGAGTAGGGAGTGTTTATACCCAGGTGTACTGTCTCAAACTTTTCTCAGCAAGATCTTCAGGAACTTCAGCCATGCACCAAAGAAACTGCAGTTTCATAAAATTTCCAATTTGCATAAATGTTTTGATCATGGTAATGACAATCTTTTTGGGGAAATTGACAATTTACATTTCTGACTGTGGATGACAAGAGGGAAACATTGGGGTAGTCAAGGTCAAATTCTATAAAAAGAGCTGTGCCATTAACTGCTTCCAGACTTGTTTATCAATTGTTTGACAAATTGGCAAAAGTTTTCAATTTGAATTTGTTTTCATAAAAGAGCACCTTTATATTTTTCCTGAAAAATTTTGAGACAGAGAACCTTTAGCATGCAATGTGTTGTGAATTATGTGGTCCTGTCAAAATATGAATTTTTGTAAAAAGAACAATTTTTGACACGAAGTTTATTTAAGTGTCAATGGCCTATACAGGTAGACTTAAATTGGCTCGTTACAAAGTACAAAAGCTGTAAAGTATTCATTAAGCTTTAGTATGAAAAAATTGAGATATTATTATCGCGGACTCTAAAGGAGAAGTCTCTGTAATGTTTTCACTAATTCTGTTTTGTATATCAACAACATCTTGTTCTTCTCGCCAAAGCATGATGAGATACGCAGTATTCAGCTAGTCAACTCAGCCTGTACATGGTACAGACTGTGTTGGTAATTGTTGACAAATGAATTCTGGTCCGGGCTAGAATTCACCTGTAAACAATAACAGTGTGTTTCTGCGTTGACAACCTAAATGTTTGTGTTTCTACATGCTTTGTGCAGTAGAACAAGAATGTGTTGTTGACATTGACATCAAAAAAGTGGTAAAAAGCATTGATAATTACAGCTGAATGGCCTGTAGTTTGTAGAGAAACTGTATTGTTTAGCAATTTTTTGACAAATATATAATTTGTTGTTTTCTGTTGTCAATTCAGGGTGAAATGTATGCACCACCATCAAAACGTCCGGCTGGTGTGCGTCCACCGATGAGTCAGGAGGACTCCTACCCAATGCCACCATACAGCCAACAGGGACCGGCTGGACCTCAGAATGCCTTCCCGAACACGGAGAGAAATATGCCCAATCATATGCCTTTTCCTCACAACTTCAGGGAAAGACCTAACCAGGTGCCGGTTCCGCAGCAAGGTATGTATTACATGTGTCGCACGATATGGGGTGTAAACCTGACGTCACAAAGAGATCTTGATGGTGAAAAGGGTCTTAAAATCACTAGATATAAGACATCCATTTCAAGTGTTGAGTCCAGTGATGTATGTTAGGCTTGGTTGGAACATTACAGCCATTGATGAGGCATTCTGAGCTGGTACCATTTGGTGTAACAACAGTTATATGTTGCATGAGGTGACATGGAAAAAATATTCTGCACATGAAAGTTCTAGATGGAGTTATAGTATTGTTAAGCATGATATGTAAAGTGCAGCAAGTAATGTCCAGACAAAAATAAGTTTGCTGACATCATTTACACGTTGTTGAAAATTTCCCTCCTCTGCATGATGGATAGACTATAACACATTTTGCTGTTTGTTTCTTCACCAATTTCTTACATCATTTGCCTGTGGAGAGAGATTCAGGGGGCAGAATTCCGTACATCCCACTGTTTGGTATATATTCCATATTTTTTTGTTGATCAGTTGTTAGTGCAAGTAGTGGCTGATTTCCTTGTTCTTTCTTTTGTCAATTTTGTTCAAAGCTCCTGGTCACATGATTCCACCAACACCGCATGATGGTCCTATGTCGTGGAGCAACCGGAATGACTCCCAGTTTCCCTACCCACAAAGACAAGGGCCGATGCCAGGTCACCGGGAGAACTACCTGACTGATCAAATTCGGATGAGGGAGCCCCACGGCCCATCTCCATCATGGGGTACCGTCCACCAAAAAGCTCCACCCAGTGGACCACACTACCCGGGAGACACTATGGGCCATCACGGCCCGCCTCTACCTCCATACGGCCCCTCCCTGCCCAGCCACATGCAGGCCCGCACATCTCAGCCAATGGCCATGCATAGGGACAAGATAAACAAACAACTCATAAAGCAAGGGCACATGCCAATGCCAGGAAGTAGCTTCCAGCCTCAGCCACCCAAGAAAGACATCGTTTTCCCTCCAAACTGTGTGGAATCCACAGCTACAGTGTTAAAGAACAGGAAGAAGCTAACTTCACGAGATGTGGGTAAGTGTCAGAAAAGTCCACTGTTGTGCCGTAGGTAAATACTGGAAAGTGGAAATGTCCTATTCCGACAGAGCATAAAAAATACTGCATATTTTGACTTTCAATTCAAATAAATGTAAACATCTCAGAAGGCAATACTTCTTGTCATTCCAGTAATAGAGTTTAAACAAGGCTTAAATAGCAACCGTGCATGTTATTTGCAAACAAGCAAACAGGCAGTGAATATTGCTTATTGTAATATTTTCTCCAGTAAAGGGATTATGAATATTCATAGTGCAATTTCACTGTGTTGGCTGAGTAGTAAACCACTTACATGTATTTGTGACTTTGAACCCTTTCACCCCGTTTCCCTCTCTAGAGGTCAAACTGTACCACAGAAAACAATGGGATTGGCTCAAACCATTGTGATGACAGGGTGAAGGGTTCATCTTGCCATCAATCTTCCTAACTGATACATGACAGTGACTTTGTACAGGGCTTGATTCTTTCTGCTTTTCTAATGAGAGAAATATTTCTTTTGTTCATTTCTCAGGTCCTGTGGAAGCATGGCGTGTCATGATGTGCCTGAAGTCGGGACTACTGGCCGAGAGCACATGGGCAATAGATACGCTGAGCATCCTGCTGTACGACGACAACACAGTGTCTTATTTCCAACTGCAACAACTACCCGGACTCTTGGAAATCCTCCTGGAACACTACCGCAGGTGTATTATTGAAATTTTTGGTGTTCTGGACGACACTGAAGTCACGCAGTCGGAGAAATCGTGCGAAAAATCAAACAAAATAGACACAAATTGTGAAACTATCAAGTGCAATGACGAGGTCGCAGATGATAATGATGATGATGATGATGATGACGACGGCGACAAGGAAGACAAGAAACCGGAGTATGAACTTATCAGAGAGGCCCTGATGAATGTCAATCTTGAGAAATTGAAAGGCAGCGACAAAAGCAAGTCTGTCAAACTGGACGACGAGGACCTGAAAGGGTTCTACTCCAATGAGAAACTGTGGGATAAGTTTGAAGGATTTGAAACTGGAAATTCACACTGGCAGCTGGGTGGTGGTGATACCACAAACCATGTGATTCTGAGGTTTGAAAATAAAGACTCCATTGTGAGCAACTCCAAGAAGTGCAATGAGAACGAGAGGAAGAGTTTTGACGTTGAAAAGAGAGATTTCCGAGAGGAGCTGGAGAGGAAGATTGAGGATCATCTGGCTCTGTTCCGCTTGCCAAAAGTCCTGGAAGATGAAGCGTATAACCGCGACTCGCCGCCATTCAACGTGATAACGGACTGCCAAGATGAACTCGCGAGGCGGTGTGTGTGCCTGTCCAACGTGCTCCGAAGCCTCTCCTTCATTCCAGGAAACGACACCGAGATGTCGAAACACCCGGGGTTTCTCTACGTCCTGGGGCTGTTGCTCCTCCTGCACCACCGACACCCTGTGCGCAATCGCGACGTGAAACCGTTTGAGAAGGACGACATGAAGGAGGATCCCGATCAAGAGAGCGAGAACCTCCTCAGGAAGGATGAATGGTGGTGGGATTGTCTGAATTCCCTTCGCGAGAACACCATGGTCACACTGGCAAATATTGCTGGCAAGTTGGATCTCTCAATATATCCAGAAAACATTAGTTTTGGCCTGTTGGATGGCCTTCTTCATTGGTCGGTGTGCCCGTCGGCGTACGCCCTGGATCCTTTACCCACTCTACCTCCCACTTCCCCGTTATCACCGATGCGGCTCAGTCTGGAAACCCTGTGTAAATTATGTGTGCTTGACAACAATGTTGATATGGTACTGGCAACGCCACCGTTCGCAAGACTAGAGCGACTCAATAAAAACCTTGTACAGTACTTGGGCGACCGGAAGGAACCGGTTGTTCGCGAGTTTGCTGTGGTGCTCTTGTCAAGCTTAGCACAAGGCGACAGCTCGGCATGTCGTGCAATCGCGTGTCAGAATTCAAGCATTTCACTACTTTTGTCATTCCTTGAGGACAACGAACTTGCCATAAATGCAATGAGCAACCGCGGGCTCTTGGCCATGAGCGGGATTCGCGAGGAGCTGCCCCAGCCCAGCCCCGATATGATGCGAAGGGCGGCGACTACGCTTGTGTGTCTCGCGAAAGTGCTGGAGAACAGGCCGCTGTTCAGGCACCACCAGAGCCGACTGCTTGCCTTGGCAATGTCGCCTGCATTGGATTCAACACTCCATTCCTTGATTGCTGAGGTGTTGCTGTACCTGCAAAAGTCGTGATACGACAACAATTTTTTCGCAGCAGATCGAACAGGGCGTTTGTACATAGTGTGTGACACGTGTGACAATGACCTTCTTGAACAAGAGTAACGTGACAAAGGACACTTTAAAACACACTGGGTGCATGTACAAAAAACGTGCACGACCAACTGCCACCAATTCTTTGATGCAATTCCACCACACAAAGTGATGAACAACTCAAAAATAGTTTTTAACTTCTCAACGGAGGGAAGAATTGGAATAATAAGCAAAAAGAAGAAACGAGGAAAAGTAACAAGTTTCACATGTTACCTGTGCATATTCCTAGGTGCTTAACGTCGTTAATTTTTTTATCATCATCGGTTTACTTTTGAAGCAAGTTGTGGTTTGAACAAAAACAGCAACAAGGAATTTACAGCAGTAAAAACAAAGGGTTTGATCAACAGTTTTTGTACACACTATACAAGAAGTGTAGCTGAAATCTGTTTGAATTTTTTTTCCAGTGGGAAATATCGTCTCCCAGTGAGGCCTTGGAGTGCAAGTGCAAGGTTGTATAGAAGAATTTATAGGTTTTTTTTTTCTTTGAGACAAAATAGTTAGGAATGGAAATTGGGAAGAACGACAAAGAAGAAGAAATGATCTTGCGTACCACAGCTCAAACTTAGTTTTACCTGTACTGTTTCCATTCTTAAAACATTTGATGTTTGTTTATTGAGGCGATTCTTAAAAGGATTTTTTGATAAACCCCCTGTCTTTGCAACCAAATACAGGGAAAACACTCTCTTAGTCTTGAAACAAAAAAATAAAAAACCTCTGATTTTGATGAGACACTCCTGATATTGTTTTCTTCTTTGGTTCACTTGATGAGTCCCTGCTTTGGCCCTCACGATTGAGAGAGAGAGCAGTTGCAATTTGCAACTCAAAATGTTTATGGTAAACGGACTGTGAGCCTTTTTCTATTTTTTTATAATGCTTATATGTACAACTGTTGTAAAAGTAATTTTCCTGTCGAGAAGAAAAAAACCACTAGTTTCTGGAGTACATTTTGTGTAAACTTGAGCACAGCTTATATGACCTTGTGACCCTGGGGTCAGAGGTGACAAGTTATGCATAATTAACACAGTGATATGTGTGTATGTGTACATTGTATGAAATCTTTTTTTTGTTCAATAAATATGAGGAAAAAGGATCTTGAGGGAGTAATATTTTGCCAGAATAAAGATGTCCTTGTAAAATTGGAACTTGACACAAGTACTATTTTTTGCTGCTGCGTAGTTGTGTTCTTTGAGTAAAAGTAGCTAGGTAACCCTTTTTTCATAAAATTGTGGTCTGTTGAGAAAAAAAAAAAGAATGAGAAAAAATTCTGCATTATTTGTCTTCTCCCAAAAAAGGCTTTATATACTACGTATGTCGATGAAATAAATGTATATAACAAATCCTGATAAATAAAATATTGTCTCATGGTGTTTTTTAGTTATGTCTGCGTGTTCTGGTGTGTGAGGTGAGGTTGTAATGTGAATTGTCAAGTGTTTTGTATCCCAGACTAATAATTTGGTGTGACAGTCTTTAATCATTTTGTATAAGAATGTGCGGAAATGTTTCCATGGCATTCTGCCAGAATTTACTACATGTTATAGAACTAGAAGAATATTTGGTTCTGGAGTGAACTTAACCTGAACTTGAAAGATGATGGCTTTGCAAATCTATTGGTAGTCATCGAAACACTGATTTGACACAGTTCATTACAACAGTTTATAATGTCACTTACACTGGTGAAATACTTTGAATGGCTCAATTGAAAGAGACAAAATGCAGAAAATAACATACGTGTATTTGAAACTCAGTAGTCTGTAATTGTTTGCCCCTATAACATGTAAAGAGCATTGCTGTGCTTAAAGAACGCTTGACTGGTAGTCATTCTGTTAAATCAGCTATTCTTTCAGACTTCAGTGTCTCGAAAGCGTCCACTCGCATGTTGTTGACTCTTGCCAACTGTTGTTTACATCCAAGCCGATGCAGGTAGATTCGGAGAGATTCCAAGGTAGGTTTGTATCGAACATTTCATAACAAGTGTCCGAGAGGGCGCACTGCCAAATAGCCGTCCAGGTCCAGGTCATAGCTACAAATGTTAAGTATGAAGAAGTTTCCAGAGGAACTTTACCTCCGAGGTAAAATGTTTGGGTTAAACAGAGCTCTTTAAACACTTAAAATTACTATATATCACATTTAGTTTGTTAATATCACAGGTAATGGATACATGTTGTGATAATAAACCTATCGATGTTTCGAAATTTGGCTAATCAAACTGGTGGGTCGATCCTTGCCTGGTACCCACATGCAACCAAAGCTGGTGCAAAAAGCAATGTTCAAGGCTGGATGAGCGTGTGTATATGCCGAAAGTAGTTTTATGCATTATATAAATGAAGTAGAATGTGAATCCTTTGCAAGGTTTTCACACGGATTGGCATGGTGCATTCTCCACCCAAATTACTGGAGATGGGTTTTGAATGATCGGGTTGTAATTCCGCAAAGAAGTCATCTATGACTTTTGATGAGGTTTTTGTTATGATTTTGTCATGTAAATTACAGATTTGTGTTAGGTTTATCGCCGAAAATCGTGTCGGAAGATCTCGTGTTAAAAATAATTTTGTTAACGCACTCACTATGCCGCATGTAAGCTTATTATTGTTGAAGACTGAAGTTGGTCAGTAGGCCTACTGCAATTCATTGTCAATGATCGATATGCCAACTTATAACTTTTTTCTCTTTCATAATTTTCACTCTAAATGTTTAGTTTCATTTATCCGTAAACAGTAGAACGATATTCATCGTCGAACGGCGCATAAATACATTTATATCTCTGTTATGCGGTTTATCGAATTTTCTTGCGTAACATTGTAAAACACCGGATTTCCTCAGCCAATCATGTGGTTTGATCTATTTTAAACCTGGTCAATTTCAGTCAAATGATGACTACGCGATCCGTTACGTCATCAATAAGTTACCATGGAATCCTACGGAAAGCGTAACGTTCGATATATGAGGAACGTAATACAACGTGTCTCCAAGGGCTTCGTTGATCATTATCTCCATGCTCCAGAGAAGCGGAAAATATGATGACGTCAACCATCAGACTCGACACCAACTTGCTAATCGTGACACAAAGAACATGGAAATCTGGTCGTCGATGACAGCAGTCCCAATTAATCGTCTTTACACAGAATGAATCGTGAAAACTGAAATGTATTATTTCACGAACAAAAGAAATATTATATTAAAGGCTCCCTAACTGTCATAAAGCAAAGCCGAACCGAACAGCGAATTGTTACTCCAAAACACAACATAACTCTCCTTTAAATTTTCCAAATTTAGGGACTGGTCAGTTTCTTCGGCCTGGGGGGGGGGGGGCGGTGGATTATTTTTTGCCGACGTCAAAAAGTGGCTGACCCCCCTATTCTATATTTTGAAAACAGGGTGACCCCCCCTATTCCAAATTTCGAAAACAGGGTGACCCCCCCGGCGCGCAACATAGGTAAAACAAAAGGTGGACATAAATTATATATATATATATATATATATATATATATATATATATATATATATATATATATATATATATATATATATATATATATATATATATATATATATATATATATATTTTACATTTTACATATATTTATATTTTAAATAGTCATTCTATTTTTTAATGAAATTGTTGACATGTCAGTTGTAAGATAGGAATTTCAAAGTGTCAATCTTAAAGTTTGAATACAGTATATTTTGAATGAGCTGCATTTTGAATGAGCTGTGAATGTATTTCACACTTTCTATGCTTAACCAAATGTCCTGAACTGTTGTACAGAAATGGAAGTCAATCATTAATATCAAAGAGGAAAAGCAGTGAATCAAAAACTTTGATGGGTGTTAAGACTTGCCAACCATCCAATAAATCTCCTGAGGAGCCATAGAGAGCTTTTTTAGCCAAATCTGATGTGTACAGTGTCTGAGAGGACCTTTTCTTGTAACATTGAAACCATAAAAGCACAGCTAATAATGACAAAAACTGCCTTTTTTAACTGTTATTTTGTTCATAAAAAAGCATCTTTCTACAGAAAACCTGTGACACAAAGGAAAATAATTGTATCAATGAGAAGGAAAGATATCTTTTTCTATCTCTAAAATAAGTCACTGTATCAAATATATATTGTGAAATATTTGTGCATGTTGCTTTCTCATACTGAATTCTCATAGAGAGAACAGAAAAGTATCAGAAATTTGTCATCCTTTTCATATGAAATGCAGATTTCATAATGGTACACTTTCACTTAGCAAACATCAAGATATCTCTGATTTATTAAAGTATGGTGCCCGAGGGCGCGCCGAAAAATGTGAAACATCCTGATATCTCTGATGTATAGGATAAAGCCCGAGTACGAGGGCTCTTCTGGTATATAAAGTCCAACCTAACGATAAAATGTCGAGGCCGCAGGCCGAGACATTTTATCGTAGGGTTGGACTTTATATACCAGAAGAGCCCGAGTACGAGGGTTTTATCCGACTTAAAAACTATCGCCCCTAACTGATATATTTTCGTTTACAATGTGTTTACGTCAACCGTCCCCTTTGTCAATGTAACATGTTTAGGATATGAATTAAAACTTTTATTGTGAAATAGCCTTCCAATGTAATGGAACATCCTATAAATGCCCTAGGGCACATTATATAAATGCCCAAGGGCACAGCAGATTTTGTGTTGCAGCTGGTTTCCGCTGTGTTACCAAATTTGAATATTAAAACGTACCAGATGTCTACAGAATATGACATGTTCACTTTTGATTGGACAGTACTTTACTACGGCGCTGTCATTCGTTTCTGGAATTTGGTGACCAAGGCTTTACGAGTAGATAAAACACCCTGAATTGAGCACTCTGATTGGTCAATCAACAGTAGATAGTTTTTAAATACATATATATGCCTTGTATATTAAAGTCATGCACCTGAAGGGCATGCTAAAAATGTCTGATATATTAAAGTAATGAGCTTGAAGAGCACGCTGAAAAATATTGAACATTATACAGATATCTCTGATGTATGTATGCTTGATATGTTAAAGTTGGGCGTGCTGAAAAATATGACTGATTATTAAAGTTACGCGCCCAAAGGGCGCGCCGAAAAATACAACTGAATGATGAAATTTGTGGCTGACACTGGCATTTTAGGCAATGATGAGCCTGTGTCAAAATTCAAAAACACACTGACCCCCCTATTGGGCATTTCAAAAACATGGTGACCCCCCTATCACCAAAGTCAAAAACAGGGTGACCCCCCATGAATCCACCGGCCCCCCCAGGCTGAAGAAACTGACCAGTCCCTTATTTGTTGAGAAAATTCAGAAGACCAGTTCGAAATCCCTATTCCATCACCATGAATATATAGTCCATGATCAGCTGATATTCGAATTGAAGAAGACAGGGAAGTTTTGATTTCTGGTGCCAAGTTTCCCAATAAATATTGCCACAAGCATCCTGCTTTAAGACCAAAAGAACTATCTCTTCCTATTTTTAGCCATCCTGCCCCCACAAAGGGACCGTGCTGTGGCTAACCAACGTGTGGTATATTTTTGAAGTCATCTTGAAAGACGACGCAAATAGATTCGTAGATCGCCTATCTGCAAGTAGGCCTAAGCCGTCTTTACAGACCCATCCATCCAACCTGTGCATAAGAAAGCGAATGAGACGAAACGGAAATACTCTATTATTTGCATCGCAAATCATTTCTGGTAGTTGCCTGAAGTTCAGTCCGTGGAAAATGATTTTTAAATTTCTATGGTACATGATCTTTCGTCTACTTTTGATGCGGTAAACCAAATTGGAAAAAATAAAGTATGCCAGGCAAAATCCAGGAAAAAATTGTCAAATTTTGGGACGCGAAAAATGTTGAATACTTATCATCCCCTCCATAAGACCCGATGGCCCATCCCTAAATTTTGTTTTTCCACTCCAAGCCCGGCCCTTGAGCACTCCGTTATTCCTAAAGGATCTGTTGTTAGTCCTGTCGTGCTTGCTACTTACTCGGTCTTTACCTCGATGAGATCTCGTCGACGATATCCATGCACGTGAGTTTGGCCATCGTGACAGTATTTAAGGTAGGATCGTGGCGATGATAAAATGTTCAAGAGATTAATAATTAGATGACAATTAACCCCGTGGACTAAAACTGAAGTCGCACGGGACACGAGACAATGTCGGTTTTCGACAGAACTTTGCGTGTGTTCCGTTCATTATTATAAAAAAGACGGTTGTCACATGTACAATCGCCCAACATCTTTGTGAAACGTAGTCTGCAAATTTGACGACAAAATGTGCTGTGTCTGTATGTGTAAAATCTTCGGTCCCACAAATCTGGTTATACACTTAATTAGCTGACACGGGAGAACGAAAACACACCTGGTCCAAGGTTTTCTTACATGAAGATCAGCTTATAGTTTTAAAATATAGTTTTTCGTGTGTAGTTTATCGATATTAAAGCGAAATATTTAAGCTTATCAAGAATAATAGTTACGGAGCGTTTCTTTGAGCGAACCAAAACATTGAAACACATATAGTTCTGTAGGTGTCGTTGCCAATGACATGCATTGGCTTCTAGTTTATCTGTAGAATCTAACACGTTACTTCAGGATTTTCGTATAATGCACCACTTTAAAATTTACCAAGGTATCACTTTTAATATTCTCCACCACCAGAAGCTGGTTCTTGTCTTGGAATAATTTACCCGACATAAGCAGTTCCTTCTATGTCTTTCAGGACTCCCTGGTAGCTTTGTTTCACCAAAATTGCGATATGACCATTACAAAACATATTAAAAGTAATGCTTTGATTTTCCGATTTGTTTTTCCTGTGAGCGTTCACAATTTAAATGTTAATCAACGCTCGCCCGCTCATCAATTTTAGCTTTCGCTCTGAAGTTTTTGTTGAGTCATCGCGGTCAAAATTTGATTTAAAAAGGAGGAAATATTGTTTAACTAGTTCAGCAGCCGTTGACTAAAGTCGATATATTTTCGTTTTAATCGAACTTTTGGTGATAAGTGACTTTGCAAAACCTGCCGAGCGAAACCTAAGCTAGAGATGAGCATGTGTTGATTTCGGGCGCGTTTTTACTTTTCTTCGTTTTTTGTCCATTTTTTTTGTAAGTCAAAAGAATTACGACCCTGTAGTCCGCTCATGACAACAAAGTTTACTGTAATAATTGGTTAATTGGTAATATGGTGGCGACTTTTAGCCTAAACGCAAAAATAATGCGACAACCAAACAGATCAGTCTGGAAGTTTTTTTTACCAGTAGACCCTCAATGTTTTTAGTGTGCCGAACACATTTATTGCTTTTATTTTCAACCGGTGAATTAGGGAAAAGCTTCAAAACTTTGACTTTTTATTTGGACGATAAACTACATGTAGGACGCAGTCTAACATTCAAAACTTTCTTGAAACTGTATATCAAGGTTGTATCGGAATGTCACCAGCACTCTTCTTATCAGCTTTGGACTCAGAACAAACATGCTTTCGTATATCTCAGAGTTGAACAACCGTTGTTTTTTTTGAAGTTCGACTCTATACTACGTTGCGAACATACTTTCAACTATCGTACTTGACCGGTGGTGCAAATTACGTGACCACAAAAATGAATATACCAGCATTCGTGTGAATTTAATGGCATAATTGTTGCACGCTAATAGCAAGTTCCCTGCCCTTTGGATAGCGCCCTCAGTGTTGGGTGTTGTACTTTTGAGATATTGACTACGATTTTGAATAAGATGTCACACACTCTGCTCATTGATGTAAAAATATCTGATCTGTCGATTATTAAAATATTAAAGTTCTGTTATTTTTTTTCCAAAAGACTATTTTACAGTCAATGCTACAATGCCACACACCACTTACATGGTTGTCAGGTGGCTGGAGATACTCGCCCTAATTGAAGGTCACCTTGAGCATAATTTGCCTAACACTGTCGGATTTGAAGATTTACATCTCATGGCATATCCATTGTTTAATTAAAGGAATGGAAGTTGCAAGGAAAGATGAAATTATAATCCATAAAACTTAAGAAAATACACAGACCATCTTACTGGTAGAACACAACCATTTATTAATTCAGCTCGGTTTCACAGTTGGTTTTACAATATGAAAATGAAACATATTTGATCCAACACTTGATTGAGAAACATGCTATTTTTAAGGGGTTCTGATGGCAATGACCATATTTTTTGTAGTATCTTTCTACTAATCTTCTGTCCTGAAGTGAATTCAAAAGCTCTCAGTAATGTGATACAACACTCTTCTATGCATATGCTAGCTAGGGTTGTAAAATGCCCAACAGTGATCTACGCATTGGATTGGATCCACAGATGCAAGAATATAAATTAAAATCTCCTGCATGAATATAGGTAAAGTTGCTTTGTAAATGAATTTCATGCCTCATTCAACATGTTATGCATGAACTGTGGTGGCTGGCAGTATGCTCCCCGGTGTGTTGTATGATGGGTCATTATAGAATCCTTTGGTCAATGCCACTACTGTGGCAAATTCAGTAACAAGTTCTTAAAGCAATTACACAAGTGTAATCTAGATCAATTTCATTGTTCATTCTCAGCTAGCTTTCACTGTTATTCAAAATTAAATTCGCCAAATATTTGATGTGATCTGTGCATAATGCCTTAAAACTATTGACTTTTAATTCACAAAATAATTCATTTTAAAAGTTCTGGTTTCAACCACTCTATCCTTCCACATTGGCCGAGTCTCACAGCCTGCCGTGCAACAAATTCCAGCGCCCTGGGATACGCCTTGTGTTCTGCTCCCTTGACTCTTTCCTGCAGGACTTCTATCGTATCATCCGGATACACCGGCACAGATTCCTGAACAAGTATGGCTCCTGCATCCACCTCCTCCTGCATTGGAAAGATGAAAAATATGGAATGTAGTGTATATCTAGTGATAAGGCCTTGTTTTTCCACATTTTGGAAGACCCCTGGTGTTTTCTTTAATGCAGTTAGATCACTACAGAGTGGAATACAATGTTAAAAGTGTTCGGAAAGTTTATGCTTATTTTCGCTTTTCAATAATGTTCAGCCTGCAAGTTGGCTGGTTTTCCATTTCTGGAGCAAATTTCCTGGAGAACTTTGAATTATTGATGACAAGATCACACAGATTCACTGGTGTGAAACCTTACTGTACTCATTATTACCAGTCAAAACACACCACAAAATTGGTAAAAGACAGATGGGAAAATATTCAAAAGTGTTCTCACCACAACATAGTGTACACTGCAGCCGCTCAGACGAACTCCCGCATCGAGGACCAACTTGTGTGCATTCATTCCTTTGAAAGACGGAAGCAGGGACGGATGGATATTGATGAGTCGACCGTGCCACTTGCGTACAAACTCCCCACTGAGAATTCTCATGAATCCAGCCAGACAAACGAATTCTATTCCGGCTTCTTCCAGTGTTTGGTGAACCTTCATGTCAAATTCAACTCTGGATTTGAATTCTTTATGTCTGATCACCTGAAAGATGATGGTATTGAAAATAATGAGCATGCCTGTATATAAAAGCAACATCACAAACTTGATATGGACAGACTCTGACTTTGAGCTTGTTTGTGGAAAGGAAATCAGTCAGAATTGAAAACACTCAAGAATGTTGTACAAAATAGTTAACTTAACCCCAACACTGATACTATTGACACTTAACTCAAAATGACAAATTCCGAGATCTGCTCAAGGAGAGAAATTTGACTGTTGGTACATAATTTTCTCTGAAATATTCAAAATTGCTAACACTGAAATTAAGTCAAATGCAGAATTGATATTCTGAATACGGAAACACTTAAACACAACATGACAAACAGTGCTAAGTGTAAACCATTGGTAATGGAACATTGTTCCAAAGTTTTCATGTTCCGGAAAAAGGCACTTTGGAAACTGAGGCACTTCACATTCCTTTCACAAAACTATTTGCAATGAACACACTGAGTTATTTACAGTATGTCCACTATGGAATCTTACCCTTGTTGGTATGCCAGCCTTCTCTGCCCGTTCAAGTCCCTTCACACCTGGGACATTAGAGATAACCAGGGCTATTTCAGCATGACTGCCTATAGCAGGATCCAATGTGTGGTCTATTAATGCCTGCAGGTTAGTCCCTGAAAACAAACACATCATGATTACATAATAATGTCCTAAAATTTTTAGGCATTGACATTGTGGTGGATTATGACCTAAGACTTTCACGTACAATCTAGTTAATAAAATAATTGTAGTAAAATTTATGGACAGTAATATACTTAGAAGATGTGAAATATTCTGTTACTGAAAAAATACATGTGAATTATATTCTTTCTTTTGTCACATTTTATGAGCAGCCATCTTGCTTACGATTTCAATCAGCAAAACTTAGTTACATATTTCTAATAGTTCACTCTTTTCTATCGATTTGTTTGCAGTATTAGCTGAAAGCCACGTGAAAGTCAATGTTCTGATAAAGATGTCTCAATCTTGAGTCACAACTCACAACCATTCATGAAAACTGATGCTTAATGTTTTGATAGAGTTGCTTCTTGAGTTTTCATGCTCTTATCAAACTTCAAACCATGTGACTACCATGTGACACACATGTGACTATAGTCATCAGAGACACCAAGTCTTTAATTGGCTGAGGCTCTTCACTGAACTACTAACCTGTTCCCGAGATCAGCACACCAACTTTCAGTTTCTGACAATCTTTCACAGGGTGTAATGATTCACCATTCTGTGTGACGGCATCTTCAGTCTCCTTGGGTGCAACTGCCGACAGAGCTGTGTCCAGTCCTTTGACTTGTACTCTTGGAACACCTGTACATAATGATTCAGCGATAGTTTCACATTTGAAAATACAATAGTCAAACACTAGTGTACACACAGAGTCTATGTCACTGTTGTTCTAAGTTGGCTACCTCTATTTGACAAATGGCAGAGCCAATTTAACAACATAATAGTATATGGGATATTCTATTTTTGGGCTCGGGGAGGGGGGCAGGGAGGGAGGGGGTTGGTTGGGGTTGTATCTTTCCTGATACAACTACTGGTGGTGAGAATGGAGTACAAATGCTTCTATTCTGCTGTTTATAAGCCTTACACATAATATCATGGTACCAGAAAAAAATTACTTTTTCACTGGCAATGTAACCAGTACCATACTCTTTTAACGTGGTATTTTTTGAAATAAATGTGTGATTTTCTCCGTGCGAAAATGACGGAAAACCGAACAAAATGAAACTGAAATACATTGTAAAAACCTCAAGTCATACCAGTCTGTGGTTTCCACCGTACAACAGTACATGCCAATTTTCATTCCGACCTTGCATTACTATGTTAAGTCCTTGCTTGGACAGCTAACACTAATAAGCCTTTTCAAAACGTTTATCAGATAATGTTGTAAATAGTAGTTTGTAAGAGAGAGCTGTGCAGCAACGGCTCACTAGGTTTTCAACCTACCTGGTTTGGTTGGGACAACATTTCCGATGATCCAGGCTTTCTCTCCAGCTTCTTGAACCATCTTCAAGACATCCTTGGAGTGTTCCTGACCAACAATCAATGTGGCACCGACACCGCAGTTGAAAGTTCTGGCCATTTCCTCTGTAGCAACACTACCCTTTGTCTGAATCCACCCAAAGACAGGGGGTATCTCCCACGCCGCGGCGTCCAAAGTGACTCCATATCCGTCAGGCAGAACGCGGGGTATGTTCTCCACTAGTCCACCACCAGTTATGTGAGCGTAGGCTTTAACAAGTGTGCTACGGATTGCTGGCAGAAGTGTTTTACTGTAAATCTTGGTTGGTGTCAGCAATGCGTCACCTAGGATACAAAATCAGCCAAAGTTCAACATTGTTCATATGGAACAGATGTTGGACAATCTTTTTGCTAAAGCCCAGGAACTGGAACGTGTCATTATAATATTTCTGCTCTCCCCGATAGTAAAGGCACCAATATATTGTGGGAATTCCCAGCAAACTGACTGGGCAACCCAAGCAATATTTGACAGCTTGCCAGATCCTACAAAAACATTGTGCGAGGTATTTAACATTTAACTACTAAAACTACTTTGACAATATTAACACTAACAAATCCACTTTGTGACTACATGGACAGGTATGTTTGTGGTGCTGTTTTGGAAATCAGAGAGCTGACGGTTTAAGTGAGTGTGTTTAAATCCGTGGATGTCCTTTTTAGAAGCCAAGTTGAACAAGTGTGAGCGAACTGGCAGCAAGGCCTTGCAGAACCACAACAT
The DNA here is from genome assembly GCF_041260155.1 of Ptychodera flava. NCBI lineage: Eukaryota > Metazoa > Hemichordata > Enteropneusta > Ptychoderidae > Ptychodera > Ptychodera flava. Next base: position 19,930,645 of record NC_091937.1, on the reverse strand, counting down.
TCATAGAGAGACTGTTCCATGTATTGCTCTTCCTCCCTTCATCTATACCTACTGTAAGGGAAACAATGAGGGGGTCATACTGTCATTGATACTCACCAAGAGATGTGTTCTCGCTAAAAGGGCAGGGACTACTGTACAAATATCCACATTTCTCAACCACCTTTCTGACCAAACTGTAACCGTTACTGTGGACACCTGAGGACGCCACTCCTATAAGCACATCATTGGCTGATATCTTATCTAACATTGGTAGAGTCTGGGTTCTCTCCACTGCGCCGACAGCAAAGCCGGCTAGGTCATAGTCCCCCTGGGCGTACATGCCTGGCATCTCTGCAGTCTCTCCTCCTGTGAATAGAGATAAATATAGCGTCCCAGTAAATTGTACTGTACCTGCCATTGTCATACTTTTCTCTGTATTGTATATTGTATGAACGTATTGATGGCTTGTGTCACAAATGTGCAATCACTGCACTTCTCCTAAGACTAATATGTTGCACTCTATCATAGGACACCAGATTGCTTTGCAGTGTATTACTATATTGCCAATAATTCTTTATCCAAACTGATATAGAGTCATTAAAATCTGCAGCCTCCTATAAAAGATGAAATATTTGTAAAGAAAAATATCTTGGTTTCATCAATATGACAAGTGGCAAAGCTTGCAAACTGAATATGACAAGGGATTGAAAATTGATGTTGCTCAGATAGACTTTTTTTCATAATTGGTTGAATTTCACTTCATGAAAGATTCAGTGTTAGTGGGGAAGCAGAGTGTACTGACAAATCTGCTCACATTGCAAGGTTACTAAAAGAATGGAATCAATAGTTTTGTTTGAATTACTGAACAAACCCTTGATTTAATTTTCCACATATCTCGTTATTTGTTACATAAAAATATGTGTTATCCCAGAATTATACATATTTAAATGACAATATCATCAAACATGTCAACACTAAAGTTTTCAAATCCAAGCGTCGTCATTATGATAGCCTGCCTGTGAGAAAGACCAGTAATGCAAAACTACTTTCACCACAGAGGTTCCTAACTGGTGGGTGATTTTAAGATCTGATGTGCTGGATAGCAGCTCTGCATTGTTGAATTTTTCCAATAAAGTTTTGAGGTATTCAATTGCACCTGGGTAATTCATGGCGGGAGAGTGCCATTGAGAAGATTACATTATATGCACTGATGTATGCAATCATTGGTAGCTAATTTAACACCTACCCAATAAAGCACACCCAGCCTGTCTACAGCCTTCAGTGACACCACTGATGACGTCCCTGGCAACTTTGACATCAAGACGACCACAGGCAAAGTAGTCCAAGAAAAACAAAGCCTCGGCACCATTGGCCAGAATGTCATTGACACACATTGCAACGAGATCAATTCCTATTGTGCTGTGTTTACCACACGCCTGTGCTATCTGTAATAAAAGAAAAAACATATGCTGGAGTTGTAGTTTAGAAATGTAAATACTTGTTTACTGTAGAAGATGCTAGAACATTTGAGGTTTGTTCTCGATATATCATCAATAGCGCTGATTGCAAATGATGTCACTATTCTCTCTTATTAATATGCATAACTAAATATTTATCCCCATTTTCTGCATAAACGACGAAAAAAAAACCTGCTAGTGTTACATTGGCTCCTACAAGTCACACTAATTCATATGAATTTATGGGTCAGACTACAAGCTGCAACAACAGCCGCACTTTCAACAACAAAATTTGTCCAAATTTTTGGCAGCTTTGTCCGAAGTTGCGTGCTTGCAGCTAGTAACAGACCTAAAATCATGATCAACGCTATTCTATCGTCATCAACACTATTCTATCCGTCATCTTGTCTCTTTCACAAACACTAAATCATGCAAAACAAAATCTTTGTGTATTGTTCTTGGTAGATGCTAAACATGTAATTATCACAACAGCAGTCTGTTGCAGAACTTATGTGGAATATTGTTCCATAATCATTGTAAAAGTGGTCAATTTGGCCCTAAAACTCAAAGATGGATCTCCAATCATTTCATTTGCACAAAGATAAGTCCCCCACCGTTTCATATTCCAGGACAATTTCAGTGTAACCCCTCACCTTTAGTTTGGTGCCAACTCCATCAGTACCAGACACCAGTAATGGATCTTTGTACCCAGCGCCTGGCAGATCAAACACTCCACCAAAGCCGCCGATGACAGCGTCACTGCCAGCCCTTGCTGTTGATTTGACCAATGCTTTGATTTGGTCAACCAGTAGATTGCCAGCATCTATGTTCACTCCACATGCACTGTAGCTTAGGCCACCTTCTGTGGAAGTTCTGCAATGGGACAGGATGTACTTCAAAATCTAATTATCCAGATATGGGGTATGTAGGCGTTATTGAACACTAAATTTAGTATATATACCAGCCGATAATTTAAGTTTTTGTTTGTTTTCATGATTTGATTTGACATATAGTTAAAACTTCTTCTTGAAACAATTTGCAAATTTAAACGAGAATTTTGTGTCTTCAAATATGGCAACTATAAAATTCAAGCCATGCCGTATTGTACTTAAATTCTGTGCATGCCACATCATTATTACCGAAGTCTACAAACTGACAGCCCAAAATGTCTTGAAGTATTTTGATATGGATTTCACTTTCCTGTTTTGGTTTAGTTTAGCTCATAAGGCACGCGAGTAAAATCTACCAAAGTCAACATGACAAATATCTGGAGGATTAATTCATTTTTCTGAACAAACTAACAGATACAACAGAGAAATTTTTGAAAGGGGGTGGGAAGAGAAAACTAGAAGCAAACATGGAGAAATCTTGATATGAACATGAAATTGTAAATATTATAATTTCAATAAATGTTTGTGATGCCCTTCACAAAATTTTCATTACTGTTAAATTTTGCACTTGCAGTAAATTAAAAGACTTTTCTTTGTCTTGCAATCAATCACTTTTCAGAGAAACCAAAGCATTTAGAAATTCATGTACAATACTGAAATTGGCTAAATTAACTCAAGTTCAGGTGAAGGCAAGGTGAACATTTTATCTTTGGACTGACAACAACAGCCAATACAGACACAGATATACATTTGAAAGAAAACTTTATTTCATATCAAAGACACGGGCCATTGGATAATTTCACATGCTGTCACATTGTGATCACACCGCAGCAAATTCCATAATTTTCAAGATAGACACACTACATTGGTGAAACAGAGTATATTTTGTTTTTCAAACATTGCCGATACACTGCAAAAAATATGTATCAACTTTCCAAAAAGTGACAGTTGTGGATTTAACTTTAAGGAAAGAGATTCCTGACTGAAACTGATCCCTAACTACCTTGACGAGAATGTGTGCTTTGTGCTTTCAAACTTTAACCACTACTTGAATCATCATCATTATGAAGAGATGTCATTCTCCAAACAGTACCATGGTAGATGACGTTTCTAACAAGCAAAATATAAACTAAACAAGTTAACTACCTTTACTTGTGAGAAAGAGAAAACTAGATAACTGTAGATAACTAGATAACTGAGTCAAGTTCAATAATAGATAGCAGTATCTTTCAATTGCAAAATATTTGTCTGGCCTGTCTTTGAATCTGCAATATGGAATTGAATTGGTATCATTAGGTTGAGTCCAAATTTTCAATTGAGATGATCTAAAATAGGACACTGTGCTTGGGAGAGATGAGACACCATGCTGAACAAATAAATAGCGGTGTTTTGTAATTTCAAAACCATTGTTTTCTATTAACCCTTTGCACCCTGACCCCCTGGTACTCTATGACGTCATCGGACATTTCTGTCCGAGCCGGGTTCAAAGGGTTTTTCTATTAATGTCTGTGCTGACATCACTGTAGATTGCTTGTTGGCTTTTACACAGCCACTACAGATGAGTTTCAAGAACATCGATTGAAAGGAAAGTGCAAACTACGGTTACAGCTCGCACAAATTTCAGACCGCAACAAAAGTTTCAACCAACACACTGTCAAATCATAGACCATCTCAGATACAATGATACCACCGAATATCACGCACGTCAAACACCCTGTCATGAACTTTCCTATTTGCATTGTTTTGAGCATATTATAACCCTATGGTCACCTAAGTTTTAGACAGACCTTTGCTTCTTCACAAAGTCACAGCCTCTATATGCGATATCTTTCCTGTAAATGGCGTCTGTAAACTGAATGGCTGCAGCGCCCTCTTGAGCCTTGGCCACTGCAGCTGGGAGGTCTGTTGCCATGGCAACATTGGCAAGGACACGGCCTCCGGAGGTAACAACCTGACCGTCTTTAAGGGCGGTGCCAGCATGGAAGACGAGTTGACCCATTTCTTTTTCCACTTTTTCCAAACCTGTAAAGGAAAATTCAAAAGGTACTGTGAGAAATTACCTCTATTTTCGTGACAGGAAAGACAACATTATTAATATTATTAAGATTTTATGCACAGCATTACACCATCATCCCTATTATGAAAAGTGTTCTAAAATTGTGACTATAGTTTCAAATTTCCTGTCCCGATAAGTGTTTTTTCTAAGAATGTGTGTGCACTGAAATTGAAAGGTTCAAGAGTAGGTACAAAAGTGGGCATTTCCTGATACACACAGCATCAGAATCAGAATCAGATTGATTCCACTTTTTCTGGTTTCATTAAAGCCATTACAAGAATAAGTTTTGACAGTGAATTCGTAAGATATGAAATTTGGTTCTTACATTATTGATAAAATAATTCACAAACTCTAAGTGCTACCTTACACCTTATGTTTACTCACAACGTCACATAAATAAGGTAAAAATTTGCAAAACCTGGTTTGGTTTATGCACTTTTGGCAGAAAAGACATGACAGCAAAGGGTATGATTGAATTCTAGTGGGTGGCTAGCTTTTATGCAAACTTCCATGAAACCTAACTTACCTGTAATTGGCATTCCCTTTTTATATGACCCTGGGTAACCACCGCTAGCAAGGACCACACCTACAGCAAATTGGTCATCATGCCATTCTGTCTTGGCAGTCGACAGTTTACCCTGGACGCAGGCTTGCATTGTTGTGTACAAATCACTCTTGAGTAGCGGCAACAGAACTTGGCATTCTGGATCTCCAAATCGACAGTTGAATTCCAAGACCTTGGGTCCATCGGCAGTCAGCATCATTCCAGCATAAAGCACTCCTGAAAGGCAATGCCGGGATAGAGAATTTCAGATTATCAAACCCCTTTGTGCTCTGCCATCACCCATTTCATAGTGCATGGGTCAAACCTCAAAATATGAAACAAAACAGCTGAACCAAAATTTTGTTTACAGAAATTGGTCTCCAAAAAAACCCCACCTACTGATGGAGAGACAACTCTTTCAAGTACCTTTTTCCTTTTTACAGTTCGCAAAACACACTATCATCTGATCTCCGCAACCTGATCCTTTGATCATTTATTAATCACATAAAGTTCATTTTATCACGCTACTTATGGACCAAACTTCTAGCTGTCAAATGAAAATTGTACTTCACCATATGAAGACTATAACAAGCAACTCTGCATCATTGTGTCAATTGAAATACTCACCTACATAGGGCCTGCCTTCGTCTTTCATACCCAGTACAGCTTTCTCAAGTACATCTGAATGAATTTTCTTCAGAGTTTCCTGTGACACCTGTTCAGCAACCAAAACAACATTTGACATAGAGGACACAGGCATTAAACAATAATAACTGAGTGAGTATTTGCAAATCAAAATATACATGATGGTAAAAAAAAATATTAATGATTCAGTTACGCACAAAGATATACATACTTTTCCCATCTACAGGTATACAAGCAATCAAGACTTTGAAAATGCGAATATATGAATAAGCATACAGTTACAGAAGGACATGGGCAATATGTGCACATACACACATATACACACACACATATCCCCATGTGCTGACATAATTCTCATACCTGTGGGCAGGGACAGTAGGCTCCCATTCCACCGGTATTTGGTCCTTTATCACCTTCCAGCAGACGTTTATGGTCCTGTGCTGGTGGCATTGGTACAAATGATGTCCCATCGCTGAATGCTAGCACCTTTACAAAGGCAATAAACATGTATTATGACTTGTTGGACTAATATTATATAGGGCTCAGCCCTTGGTGTCGCCGCAGGGGTTAAGATTGGCAATGTTATTTGTATGGATTCATGATAAACTGTAATTGTTACTTCATAAACGTTTATATGACAACTATGCCCAGTTTCCCTCTGATGAAAGCAGTTCACGTACGTTCACGATGTCAACCCTGCAGCAGGGCAGGTATAGATTTTCTGTAGCGTGTAAAAATTTTGGACAAAAATTGGCAATTTTTACAATGATAACAGCCTATTGCGTTAAACAAGGGACGTATTATGCAATCATTATCATTGCAATGGTAACCGCACTGCCCACCTTCCACTTGCAAGCTGAAAACTATAGCGTCCGTCTAAAAACTGACAATTTTTGAATCTAATTATTGACACAGGGGGCGCTCTTCTATAATTCCATCCCAGCATTCTTTGCGTATGCCACCGTTCATATGCACGACAGTTTTCTCCCTTTATCTATATTAACGATATTTTGTATCAGCGACAAGGTGCATAATAACATTTACTGGCTAATAAGAGAGGTATATTTTATAAAAGGCATGTTATATAATAGTAATTTGTTTCGTATTGTTTATTTACGAGTACTCCAAAAAAAAACATGGCGGCGCCCATGAAAGAAGGGTACACTTCCGGTTACTCGCATAGTATATTATGAATAAGCACATGCGTAGTCAGTAAGCCGCTGGCGCGACAATTACAACATCAGTGATATCAATAATCGTGTGTTATTCTACATTTTTTTCTAATCATCAAATTATCAATGGGAAATGTAGACAAAAATACTCAAAGATAGTTGAGGGCAATTCTGTTTTTACAAGAAATTGGTTTAATAGCTTTCTGACCAGATGTATCCATAGTAATTCCTTCATGGAAATAAGAGTCTGCAAAGCAGATCTATCATGTATTTGCAGCATTCATACATCTTAAAACTATACACATTTGTGTTTAACACAGTTAACACAATTCCTAGATGATACAGTGGAGGAAGGACAGAATTCATCACTTACAGAGACTTCCTCTCCTTCTAACAATTCTTCGATGACAACCGTCTCACCAGCCTGACCAAACAGTTTATCTTGCACTATTTCTTTGACCGCTTTGCAGGCTTCATCTTTAGTGGTGGCGACGATGACGCCCTTCCCAGCTGCCAGTCCACTGGCCTTTACCACAAGGGCTTTGTAGGGGGCGCTGTTCACAAAAAATTTTAAATTTTCATTAACCATGTAATTTTGGGAAATGTCAAGATTATAATTGAGTATCTTGGTTTGTCAATCAGAAAAACAATGGTACACAATGATAGCAGGATTGAAAAAGCCTTTTCTATCAGAAGTACTGAACTGTACAAATCAAGGTAGCTGTGATTGTTGATAGTAACTGGAAAGGCACTGGGCTCATTACTTGTATGACTGGAGTTGCTCACTGATTATCTTCAAAACTTGTACTAGCAATTTAAAGGAAAGTACCAAAAATTCTTATTTCTCGAATTTTGTTGTTTTGTAAATGAAAAGCAATGACACTCCTTTCAATGTAAAAAATATGCAAACATAACTTTGGGAAACACACACTGTATGGATGGAGAATATTTGTGAATAATATGACTACCAAAGAGATTTCCAAGGTCAGTGAGGTGTACCGGTAAGTTTAGCTGAGATGGCACACTGGTCCACATAGTTCTAATTTTTTCATTATAGTTTAGCAATTGAGAACTTTGTAATTTTGTGATGTTACACTTGTGTAACATTACCATTGTTCACCTTTTTGTTTGCATCCATTTGCTAAGATCAATATGCAAGGAAGTACTGGTGAAAGGCTTTGGAAGCAGACTGAATGAATAACAATTACAGCAATTGATGTCTGTGTACTATTACTTCCTGATACAAAATTTCATTGTTCTATGAATACAACCAATGTATTGTTTGTTCATCACATAGTGTGATGAGACACCATTCACCATACTACTGGCATTTCTGCGACTCTCATGGTATGGGCAGTTGAATAGATTAATATTATGGTCAAAATATTCAGTTTGGTGCAGCAAAATTTTGCCCTCAACTATGTTCAGAGACAAAGATTTCATCAATATTTCATATTCTTTGAATTCAGTCTCAAAAAAGTTCTGTCTGACGCAAGGAAATTTTACATAAATGTATTAGCATATGCTGAAGTTTAAAAAAAGATTTCCAGATATTTCTAAACTGACTCAAAAGATTTGCAAATTAGTGCCTGAGAGCGAAAACTGATCTAATTTGCTAAATCCCGTCACCAACATGGTTTGGTCCAAACCCATTGTTAACCATGGTGATTGTGGACCTGTTTACAGGCAATCAGGGGTGAAAAATTTGAAATATCACGTTTTATTTACCTATTGATGTGTTCACAAGCTGATTCAGCATCTGTGAAAGATTTCCACTTTGCCGTGGGAATATTATGTCGGTCCATGAAAGACTTGGCAAATTCCTTGCTGGCTTCAATTTCTGCACCTTTAGCAGACGGACCAAAACACGGCACACTGTGGGCAGATAGGACATCAGCAATGCCAGCTGCCAGTGGGTTCTCTGGTCCCACCACAACCATAGAGATGTTGTTGTCCGTACACCACACAGCTAATTTTTCATGATCTCCAATTGACACATCTGAGAAAGATAGGAAAATATTTGACATCGCTGATTTGAAATTTGTTTTGGCTTTGACAGTGTAAAATCAAGTACAATCATGTCAGTAACAGAGCAAAGATATTGGAATATAACATTTTTTCTTTCCTTCTCTTCAAACAAACAAAACAAAACATATTAGAATCACAAATAGTTAACAAATTGAACCAAGATTACATCTCCTGAGTTAATTTCAATTTGAATCCAGACTTTCAATATGACTGTCAAATAAATTTCAACAGTAAGGAAGCATTGATCTGAAATACACAAACTGACAATCACGCACAAAAATACATGAAAAATAACTAAATTTAAAAAATAAAAGAACAGTACAGTCGGCACCTATGGTTTTGATTAAGTATCAGTTATTATAGGTAGCTATGCTAGTGAATTTTGTTCCATTCCTAGTACTACTGATTTTCAACTAAACGGTTTGCTAGAAAATGTTATTTTAAAAACTTCCCTTTTTGAAATTGAGTACATTGACCTTTGACAGTACATATTGTATGTTAGTATTTATTTTTAAATGGATCAACTGATTCAAATAGTTTTAACATGATATGCTGAACAATGGAATGCTTTGTGAGGAAAATCCACTTTGCTTGTTTGATTTCTCCCCACTTCCCTTTCATGGACTGTTTTTTTTTCTCTCTAATGATGGCAAACATCAAAGCGCGTAATTGAAAGAAAAAAAAGGACTTGCTTCTCTGCTAGGTCACCTGATGTCGTATGTTGTGAGTTCAAACCTGATTGAAAACACCGTATTTTTACCCTGGGTTGATAGCTCTGCTGGTGGACAGAATTTACCCCGAGGCTGCCTTTCACCCAGTAAAGTGTTGTATTCACTGCTTTGATAAAGTTTGTGTGTGATGTGTTATGGTGAGTGTACAAGCGTGAGTGCTTCTGAACTCTACAAGGTTACGTGTGGAGGGGTCACAGTCAGAAAACTGTAACAACTATAAGCTCAGTTATTGAACCGCTCTTTTCTGAGAATGGGGATTTGGCCAAGTGGTTCTGTCTGTTGTTTCTCTGCTAGGCGACTGGATGCTGCATGTTATGAGTTTGAAACACCGTATCTGAGGGCTTCTCACTGTATATCCAAGGACTTACATATGTACAGACATACAGAAAATTAATTCACATGATCACATTTCACAAAAGCTACTTATATAAAAGTTAAAGAAAAGAAAAATAGAAAAAAAGAAATAATGTTATGAAAAATTATGTAACACCAGAGTTGAATACTCCACTTCCTGAATACAGTTAAAAGAAATATGTGATCTGACCTGCATTGTCAATTTTTCCATTGTTTTTCGTTCCTGCATTGCCAGGCGCGACCAGAACTTGACCGACTTGATTGGACTGGGATATTTTCCACGCAAGGGTGTGCTCTCTTCCACCACTGCCTAGCACCAATACCTTGTCAGTCATATTGACTGTAAAAATCAATAATTATGAATTGGACTGAAAAGAAAAATTGCAAGAAATGATTCATATTTTTTTCACTTTCAACAGTTGTATGTTTTTTTTCACGATAAAATACGAACATTGACTGTACCCCATTCTGATATCACATTCACTTTCCATTGATGCCAAAAGTACCATATGAACAAGAAAAATACATATCAACTCTACCTTCTGGTATGTGAAATGCTTTTTAAGCATGATTCATTAATTGACGGATGTTGATTAAAGCCGTCCTGAAGAAAATTCGTCTTTTCTTAGATGATGTTCTTGTATTTTATATAGTGGCATGTGACAGCCATTAGAAAATGACTGCCATAGTGCTAAACATATCATCGCATTTTTTTTATTTTCATTCGTGAATCATCGACATGGAGTATGCTTAATAGTTGCGTAAGAATATTCGAGATCTGGTTCAGAAAAACTGTGAGCCAAAGACTTGATTTGACAGATTTTCGGGCAAAACTTGGTTGGCGGTGTTCGACTACACTGTCATTCATATACTGTGCCACCTGTACTCGTCAGAACATTAAATCTCACAAAGGGTACGAGAAATGGAAATTAAAATTGCTCAGGTAACTGTTGTATGATGCTTTTGCATTATTTCTTTTGAGAGTCTAAAAACTATCACACGAAATATTCTGCCCGGCTTAAACTAACACAAGCATCCAGTTCAACTCCGTACACTCCTGCAGCCTGGGTACAAGCCCGTTACGCGTAGACGTGAGGCCTCCACGGTACAGTATAACACCGAAGGGCACGTATTGTGGCAGCCCACGTGTTTTGAACAACAAAGTCATCCAGTCTCCTCACATTCAGGGACTATACTGCCGTTGAATCAATTATATATACGTTACAATCTTATAATATGGCATGAACGGTGTGAAGTAGTACCTTAACTTACCTGAATTGATCAAAATATTTCTAGATATATTTTCTCGTGGATCCGATCGAGCCGTCCCATTCACACATCCGCCATTTCGCGCCACCTGCCCTCGTTTTGACAACCGCTGACCCCAGAGTTGACCCACACTTTTATGTAGATCAATGCAATGCACTTTCGATGGTGGCGCTCGCACTCCGACCATTCGATAGTCAAGGCGTCTCAAAATCTCCATTTTCCCAAGATAAACAATACTTCCGAAGTACAAGATCGTATCTGTTACTAAAGTCATTAAGATTCAAACAATTGTGAATAAACACAATTTTCCAATGTCTACATGGCAAATAAATAAATAAATAAATAAATAAATAAATAAATAAATAAATAAATAAATACAAAATTAGAAAGGAAAGTGCAAGTTTTCGTCAACGGTCAGATTGATTTTTACCACTTTTTTCTACTTTCCCTCCCCGAGGAAACTCTTTTTTTGCATGCCTACACACACCATCTTCATTTATGTTGATAAATGTTCTTTTTACACAAGTGAAATGGTAAAGAAATGAACAGCAGCACAAATTGATGCTTAAATTGAAGGCATATGCACACCAGCAATGTCCTCAGAAAGTTGAAAAGAAAATGGAAGCAACTTGTGACAGGGTGGAAATCATTGAAATCCGTGATAAAACTACCACCACTGTTTAGCACACAAGTTTGTTCAAAGTGCTACGCTACAAGCATTGGGAACAATTCAATAAGGGTTTTGAAAGACTGCACAACTCATAGTGGGAGATGAATTATTCCCGTATACCACAGGCCAACTGGAAATCGCGACAATAATAGTCTGAAATATGATATTTTTCATAATTATTAAAAATAATAAATCGTAATTATGAAATATTGATATCATATAACCAAGTTCGTATTTCATCCGGGTTGCCCTAATTCCTTTATGAGGAGAACTCGATAAAACGCTGTATGTGTATGTATGTATGACTTGTGCATGACATAAGCGGCCGGCCGGCGCGCATGCCCGGCCATGCAGGCCGTCCTATATACTAAGGGTAGGAAATAAATAATAAATCGTAATTATGAAGTAGGACGTCCTACTCAAATAATTACGACTATTAATTTCCAGTTTGCCTGTGCGTATATGACACAATCCAACAGCAACGTCGTGGAGGTAAGGGGCTGGGGACCAGACAGACAATTTTGAATATTACAAAATGAACCATCTGGAGTGTGTTAAACATAGTTTCCACAAAGACTCAAAATTATATTAGATACAAAATAACTTCACAGCTTCACCTTGTCAAAGAGACAATAAGTGAACATCCTAATTGGAAAAAAATTCTATTACTCAGCTTAGAAGTCGCAGGTTAGGAAACTTTGGTAATGCAAAGAAATCAAAATCAAAATGCATTTAAACTCAAAGTGTATATGCTACAGAAAAGCTTGAGATTTCTAAAGTTCGAAAAGTTTGTGTGATACAAGAAATGAAATTCAAAGTATGGTTATCCATTTACAATGCAGCTTCTTTCTGGAAATTTAAACCAGATGTATCCTAGGCCTGTAACGTGCTTTGTTACACGAAAATCGATCGTTAAATAAGCATATTCAAACATTTAAGTATGTCTAGTTGAAGCTAAATGTTTTGTCCTTGTCTATTGCATCGCAAATGCTGAGTTGAAGTCGTTTGAAATTGACAAGTAGTTCCGGAAACATTCAATATCGGGTTCGAGTGCGGGAACTCCTTCATAAGCTTATATAAGAGCCCATGTTGACAATTCATGATAAAGCTTAGTGTTGTTAGCAAATGACATTATCGTTCTCTCATTAATATGCAAAAATAAATATTTGTCTGCATTTTTAGATAATACTTTTGCAAATTACGCACACAAGAATGATAACAATACAAATTCGTAGCGAAGGCGACTTCTGATGTTACAGTGTGTACTAAAAGATATGACAAGATGACTACAAGTTGCATCAACAGCCATGCATGCAACGAAGACAACATTTCGTGTGTCTGCGTTACACACAGTTGTGTTTGATCTTGCACATATGCAGCTGTATTTATTAACAAACCAGTAACCGCGAACAGCGTTTTTGTAAAGAACAACAATGGACATTAGACTAGCTTCCAGCTCAGACTATTGTGGAAAAGGTGAGCAAGCATGCTTTTGGGAGTAGTGGAAGAGAAACTAAAACACAGAAAATAAATAATGCCACAGAAAATATAGAATTGAAAAACTAGGTACATGTCAAACAACAAAAAAGTAGTTATAATATTAATCATAACCAAGTGTTAAGATCTGATGAATCAAATTAAATCAGGTTTCATGAAAATGGCTGCATGCCCAATTGGAGCACTGAAAATGAAAAGTACGGACAGAAATTAACAATTTTTTTACTTCATATCTACTTGGAATCTTTTGTATTTTTCCTGCCATCCAAGGCTACATTTTCTTTATCAAAGGCAATCCATTGGAATCTTTTTTAACCAAAAACTTCCGCTGCTCACCCCAAGGATATCAAAGCATCGGTCCCTAATGATCTACATTTGCACCCTTTTCACCAAAGTGATCTGGCAAACCCCTGAACATGACATTGATCAGTTTTCCTATGTTTAACTAGACTTTGAATGGCAGCTCTTGGTTCCCTGATATGGAATAAATAGGCTGTGGGCTAGAGGGAGTCTACATACCCCCCCCCCCCCCAACAGGATAAGAACCTGCATTTGTGCAGAACCCCTGGGATCCCTAGAATACGAAATGGAATTTTAACAGGAAAAATATAGGGATGCAATAGCTGTTACGTCCATGTTTTGAAGGGTACCGCAAAATCACGATTTTGCGACCAATGCACGTGCATTTTCGTCAAACCTGTCTTCTTGTAAGTCATCTGCGGAGCTTGTTTTTTAACATAACCTGGCTTGTGGGTATCACTATCCTCTTTAATATGACACATTGTAATATGCAATATCTTCTATAGTTTTCATGAAATGGGACCAAAACTTACCCCATACCCCAAAGTTTATATCGTGAACAGCTAATCACACTTTCTACCTTTTTTTAAAATAGACATAATACAAAAGGCAATGCTTTGTATGAAATCTGTTTTATTTGCTACAGGGAAACGTCAAAGATAAGAAAAAGATAGTTGACGGAAAAAATGTAATGTTTTGAAGGGCACCACAAAATCACAGTATTGCCGACTCGCATGCGTTTTTGTGAAACGTGCCTTCTTTTAAGTCATCTGCTGAGCTTATTGTTACTAAAACCTGGTTTATGGGGTACTATTAGAAAGGCATTTTATTGCTCTTTAAGATGACGTATTGTAATATGAAACATCGTATCTTCTATAGTTTTCATGAAATCGGACGTCGACCAAAACTTACCCCATACCCCAAACGTTCATATCGCAAACTACGACATATCTAAATTCTACCAATTTTTTTGCGTTACATAATGCAAAAGGCATTTCTTGTATGAAATCTATTTTGTTTGTTACAGAAGTATATCACAAATATGAAATAAACTTTTAACAGGAAGATATAGTATGATTTAGTAGCTACTGGGATCATATTTTGAGGGCTACCAAGATTATTGCAAGTCACATGCATTTTTATCAAACACGTCTTTATGAAAGTTGTCAGCCGACCTGCATTTGATACATAACTCAGAATTGTAGGATAGTGAACGTGGAGGGAATATCTTTGACTTTTCATTTTAGCACATTATAAAGTGCATAACCATCTACAGCTTTATTGGCAGTAATGCAAGAGCATGAAAACTTACCGCTACCCCAAGTTTTATTTGCAAACTACAGCTGTTCTCCGATAGGTAGTTTAAGCATTTAATTTAGATAGATTCTTTAAAAAAAGAAAAACTTTTTATGAACCTATAAAACCCATTTTATGTGTTACATATCCAAACTATGAAATAAACCTTTAACGGGATAATTATTATGATTTAAAAGCTGTTAGGATCGTGTTTTGAAGGGTAGCAGGATACATATTGCTGAAACCGATGAAATTGTATTAAAGAAGTCTCCATGAAAATATCTGCCAAGCTGTATTTTATACGTAACCGGGATTGTAGGGTATCATTAGAAGGAGTTTTTATCACTCTTTACATGTATTTAAGGATATCATAAAGTGCACTATCATCTTAAGCTGTAATGAAATAGCAAACATCTTATCCCTGCCCTTAGTATTATTTGCAAACTACATCTGTTCTCAAATGTATAATGTTTCTATTTATTTAAGTAGATCGTATAAGAAATAAAAAAAAACAACAAAACTTTGAATGCACGTGTTTTCTTCGTTACATGTACATTTCCAACTGTGAAATCCACTTTTAACAGGCAAATTATTGAGTTTTAATAGCTGTTAGGGTTAAATTTTGAATGGTACGATAATGTGGCGATACTGCTTACCTTCGTTCATTTTGTTATCAGAAATAACTGTTACAATACTGATATGTTTATAAATGCAATTGTGCTTCAGATTCATGGGTTTTAGAAGAATGTTCGAATACGGACGTAAAAAGGCCATAATGAAATAAAATCCATGGTCCAAAAGGTGTAAAAATTGCCGCCACGCAAGGCGATATGAAAGTCCTGATTATTTAGAATTCGTAAGAAACAATGAAATTTCACATACTAGCTTGCGGCCTTTATAGTCGACGTAATTTATGTTTCAAGGAACAACATCAAACAATCGGCCATTCGAAATTATGGCTAAGAATGTTGTGTTGTGTCGTAACTCATGTTAAAGAAATTGTGCTGTAAGAATATTGTGACAAATGGCTATTTATATGAACAATGGATGTTAAAGGGCCATTATTTGTAACTTTTGACCATTTTTTACCCCGGAAAATTCCATGTTGGAGGCTCATATTTGTTGCAAAATGTTGTTTTACGAAGAAACAAACATGATTAGTGATGTTATAGCCACATAAAACTGCTAATCTTTGTCCAAACGTGTTGCCCTTCCGAGCTCGTTTGTTGACGTCTGGCATGCTCAGCGTGCTGGGGAGAACGCAGATATGGTGACGCCGCGATCACGCCAGATGTACAAGTTCACCTTTATTGCGGGATCAAAACAACATTGCGTCGTGGATTGCCAGACATCTGGCTACACAACGTGTTCGGACAATGGACTACGACGTAAGTACCGGGCATAAGTAATGAATATTTATTTTTAAATTGCTGTAAATGGCTCGCGCAGGTGCAGAAGAATGCCTACGTTGGAATCCGCGTGTCAACAGAGTTTGTATTTCTGTCCGGACAAAAATTGAAATTTTCGTTGTAAAATCACGTGTTATTTAGTTGTCGGGCACGTAATGTTTCCGAATAATATGCGATTCTCTGTTATTTGACAGGCTATTCAACATGAGCCAGTGATCATTTCAATCAAAACTAACTGAAAAATCGCCAGAAGATACAGCTAATGGAACTTTAATATCAGAAGTTACCAATTTTATACAATACGAAAGGTACAGTGTTTTGATTACCGTTTTAAGTGTCATTAGCCTTAGACTACATTTTAAAGATCGCTTTTACACTAATCATTCCATTGGACATAGTCGTTGGGAATAGTCGGATTTGACGCCAGTGAGGTAGCGCCATACTAAGAATAGTTTTCCCATGATCTCTGCAGCCGAGGATGAGGATGAGGATGACGCCAACTTTATGTTCGTAAAATAAAGTTCAGGAGCTAGATAATTTCATGATGACATGTTTCATAAAAATGCTAGTAGATCAGCATTATCATATTTTGCGGTAACCTTCAATGCATGACCATGACAACTATTTCATCAATATATATATTTTTTCTGTTAAAACACAATTTTGCCGCGTTAGCGTGTCTCTTTGGATGGCAAGAAAGGTTTAATACAAATATTATCATTTGTATATGATCGACAAAAAAATAAATAAATAATAATCTGAGAATAGATGTAATTTATCAAATAAATTTGGGTAGTGGTAAGTTTTTATTCTATTTCATGACAACTGTAGAAGCTGTTAGTCATTTCAATACGCTATTGTAAAGACGAATACAATCCCTTCCAATGACAACCTATATACTAAGTGTTGTGTAAAGTTCAGTTCAGCAGATAATTTACAAGTAGTTTTTGAGAACGAGTTTTCTTGACCAAAAATGACAAAATTTTCTTAAAAATACAAATGTGCATATTTCGTGACAATTTCCACATATCCAAGTACTGTCATCCCTGGGCATCTGTATACTAAATATAAAAGCTGTCTGTCCAGCAGTTTTAAAGAAAAAAGATTTTTTAACATTTCTGGACAAAAAATGACAAAGATTGCTCCAAAATGGTAATTTTGCCAATTTTATCGTAATTTCAACACTTTAGAAGGGTAATACCCTTCCAAACATCCAACCCAAAGTTGAGAGCAATTGTGCCGGCGGTTTCAGAGAAGAATAATTTTTACTTAAAATGAGGAAAATAACCAAAAAATTCAGCAAATATACAAAATTCAAGATATCTTCACGATATATATAAACTATATAATGTCTACCTAAGGTGTAGTGCAATTTTAGCGCACGGTAATTGAAATACAGCCAAACCTCCTCCCTCCTACACATGCACACGGTAAACAAAACCTATTGCGTTTGGCCTCAAGCCCCCCTCCCCTCTCTCGAAACGAAGGTCTGGAAGTGTGAAAATCCAACCAAGCCTCATTCTGTATCTGCACACGAACAATCAGTAATTACGTTATTATATAATTTGTGTGTGTGTATACTCTTATTTGAAGAAATTTGATAATTCTTGGTTATTTCCTGTCAGCCACACATTGTTACATTTTCCTGGAAAGATTTTTTTAAGATAAAAGGTAACTCTCATGGATTCAAGGGATATAGGATGCACGGATACTTTCACATTGTGGAGAGCTGATGGGTTTAGCACAATGGAGTAAAACACAATCTGTGATAATAGCACATTATTTATTTAACCTGTGGTAGCATTACAATATTCCCTGTACATGTACCTGAAAGCTTGTACAGTAGCGACTATTTGCACCATTAGTGGATTAAATGCTGCCATGGCTTAAAAGGGCCAAGAGCTGTAACTTTGAGTTATTTTTTCACTGTTTAATAATGTCAAGCACCAAACCATATTAAAATACAGAGTATTCAGATTGTTAACTCAGCCCGTATATGTGTAGATTGCAGTGCACTGTTATTGTTGACAAGTTAATTCTAGTCCCGGACTAGAATTAAAATGTAAACAATAACACTATGTATTTTTCACATATGGACGCTGCATTGACAAGGTAAAGAGTATGTGTTTCAACATCCTTTGATGTTACGGCAGTGTTCTCCCCAGAGCTATTATAGAGTGGTGGCCGCCACTCTATAATTTTTGGTAAACAATAGAAACTCATTACCATAACAATTACATTTATTGTTATGCAAATTAGCCGCCACTCTATCAGGAAATCCTGGGGAGATCACTGTACGGCAAGAACTTGCCATTGATATTTGGTGAAAAATATCAAAAGTTATAGCTGCAGGGCCTTTATAATAAGCCATCAACCTTACAATTTGCTCAAACCATGAACACATTTTGTGCAGTGACCACAGTCAAAGTAGATAGCTTGCAACTGGCATGTTTGCCAAACACTGTTTGAGCAGAACTAAGGGTCAAGGTACCTAAAGACGTCACTCTGTACAACCTGAGAAGACAAGCCTCTGTTGTATGGGTAGAATATATATATCTCACGTCCCCAGTGCGCTGGGAGTGTGAGAACACAGTGTGAGAACATTTGTTCTCACACTCTGTATTGTTGCGCGACCGAACACCTCGTATGTGAAACGTATGTTGATTGGTCAACTCTGCTCAGCGCCCAGTTCTCTGTACGAATTATTTGACGAATAGAAACATCGCGTAATGTACAACTGGCACTATAGCGGACAGACGACTGAACCGCAGAGTGAACAGGTTGTTCTAGATTTGAGTACGGTCAGCGCAGCGTCGGCAACAAATACTCGGAGAATGACCGCTTTTATGTTGTAACGGGAGAATTCAGGCCATTACAAACCTATCGGCTGTTTACGCTCGTCGACATATTTTCTGGAGAAGAACTGACTTGACAGCGATACAGTTAGCGAAAGACTTCAATGAGCGAGCCATTTGCACACGAGGCTGTAGCAGACGACAGCTTTCACGCAATGTCATCAACAGATGGCCACCAGAGCTGTTTCGCAACATTTTCCTCAGATGACCTGGAGAATTTTGTGGCTGACCAACAAAACAAAATTGCCATATCGGTAATATACATGTTAACGTGTTTGATATGCTCATCAATGAAAGGAACTTCATTTTCTGTGCGGAATGATACAAATGAAACAAGAGCAATCGGCTGCTGGTTTTTGATAGTTTAAACCTACCACTCTGACAATAAAATGCAATTTTCTAAAGATATTGGAGGGACGTGAGAAAAATAATCCCACACCCCAATGGGTTGGGATGGAATGTCTCACACTCGTTGGGGAATTCTGTCTCACACTCGCCTTCGGCTCGTGTGAGACAGAACTCCCCAACTCGTGTGAGACATTCCATCCCAACCCGTTGGGGTGTGGGATTCTATTAATCTCATAGATGAAGGAAGACTTGTTAATCTTTACTTGGACAATACTGGAAGGTGTGTTGTAACATTTTGACGATAAAAAGAGCAATGTTTGACTCAGAAAGACAGTTTTGGCATGGAAAATGAGAGTTGTTAATCTTCAGCTTGCTGGTTATAGGATGCAGCTGACATCTGTATGTGGAATGAGGATGCCTAGCACTCATAAGTGTCCTGTAAAATGACAATATTGATATGATTTCAGATGATGCTTTTACAAAACTTATGTTTCACCACAAAGCAGTCCAGTCTTCATCTGAGAAAATAAACACCATAGCCTTTCTCAAGTATTTGCAAATCTATTGAGGTGTACCACACAAAAGCCAAGTAAACATGTGTATAGCAATTGCTCTCAATGCGAAGTATTTTAATAATGGAAGATATTTTCTGTATTGATTTCAACGCTTGTTACGGTAAAGAAACTGAAAATTTGTAAATGCTTGTTCAGTGATATCCTGGACATTCTCTCACTGAGAAACATGGACACTGGTATTTTTGTCAACTTTAATTTATCATCCATCTTTCTTTAACCCTTTGAGCACCGAGATTTCTCCCGCCAAAGTTTTAATGCAAAATTTTACCAATTTTTATGAATTTTTCTGTAATTTTTTTATAATTTTGGACCAGATGGACATCACATTTCATTGGCTACATTTTTTTCTCAAAATTTTGGCAAAAATCTGAGAAAAATTGAGTGGGGTTTATTATATAAAGGGGACAAAAATAGACTTTGGCACTCAAAGGGTTAAACTACTGTGCACACCAGAAATGGAGTTTCGACACAGAAAACACTGCTAGCAGAGTATGTCCAATGTTGATCAACTTTTGTTATTTAAAATTTTCTCTGAAATTTTTTCTCCCAATAGACTTAAAAACTTGCCAAATATTCCATCACTATTCTGATATATTGTTGTCTCTGAAAACGTTACGTCCTCCTCTTTGTTCACCTGTTTCAGAGGAACATAGTTGTCAAACACCCTTTTTATCTCCTTGTTTCACTCATATGAGGGAGTTGTTGCCTGATGGTTGGCACAATCATATTCAACTTATCAATCATCTTGTTTATTGCTTTCAATGACTTGTCAAATTCTTCTAAAACTTGCCGCCACTTTTTCAAATCAGTGAAAGTGAGTGGTTCCGGTCCTAGCTTGTTCCTCTCTCTCTGCAGGTTTTCCCGTACTTTTTGTATCTCTTTCCTGACCTCGGCATTGAGAGTGATCCATTCTGGGGTGTATCCGTTGTTGATGAGGATTTTGTTCAAGTTGTGAGTCATGGTATCCAGCAGTGGATTGTGGTCACTTCGGAGTGGTTTCCCTTTCCCGCCGAGATTCTCAAATTCCCCTTTCTCCATGGAGTCCCTTATCAAATCTTCCACTAAACGGTGTATAGCACTGGTGCTCTTTACCTGTCTAGCCGCTTCTTTGTCCTTCACAACCATACTAGTCTCGTATTTTTCGGAGATCTTACGGACTTTGTACTGATAGACTTCCTCGTTTGCCCTGCTCGCCCTGTGCTGTTGATACTGTCTCTGGCGCTGACTTGGCGTGCCGTACCCGATTCCGTCAAAGTTTAAGTACTGCCTGTGTTGGGGAGCGGTGTGTCGAATATCGAAGTCTTTGGCGATAATTTCATCGAGATCTTCCTCTGCCTCCTTGTTGCTGCCTTCGGCTAGCTTGGCCGAGATCGACCGATACGCTTCTTGCACCTTGGCAAACTTTTCGGCATCTGCCGTCGGCGACTGGCTATCAGGGTGGTATTGCTTAGCGAGTTTGATGTATGCCTCTTTTAGTTGGGCCGCATCGCAGTCCTCGGAAAGGTTCATCAACTTGTAGCAATCTTTCATGTTGTCAAGGAGTTTATATCCGGCTGCTTCTGATGCCTGTCGCACGTTTGCGATTCTTGTATATTTGAAGCCCTGCAAGTTCAACAGCACACTCGGTGCAGTGCACTGCCAGCCGGCGATCAAACTACGATATGCCCCGGTTCTTGCAAGCATTGTCAAAGGATCATCGCCTCAGTACAGTACCTTAAGAATACATACTAAGCTCGCTGCTCCCCTAAACACAATAAATACGAATATTTCAGCAGCTTCACAGGCAAATTTTCGTTCGGCATCGACGACACACGTCGACTGTCAACCGTAAGTCGCCATCTTGAGATTACATAAACAACGTTGAAACTTGCCGCTGAGGGCGCCACTATGCGGACCAAATACATCCCATTCACCTTTCCATTCACTTGGAAAATCACTTTCTCCATTTCAACACCACTGAAAAGTTATTTCGCTTTTGTCCTTTCCGGACTAATCTCTTAGAAAATGTTTTTTGAGAAATTTTATTTTGCTTCTGAGCCATTATAAAGGCCAATTTCCGGCTGTCATGGGTGGTAATAGTATCAAATCCAAGACTTGACAACATTTCCTTGAACAGCCCTGCAGACATATACCTGGAATTTTCCAAACAGGCCAATGGTAATACAACCTGTAAGAAATAGATATAGCAATGGAATTCTCATAAATTTGCCGGAAAAAAGTGACTTAAAAAGATGAAAATATAATACTGATTTATCTTGAAAGGTTTCCATGCAATGTTGTTATCATTACATTTATGTATTTCACACTGCAAAGTTATCCATATAGAGTTCAGAAAAGGAAAATAAATATACTGATATGATGAAAACACAGACTTACAGCTGCTCATTGGATTCCATATAAATTAACTTGAGAGTCATGAATGTTACACGAAAAAATTCCAACCTTAGCATAGAGTGACCAAGGCTTAAATTTCATCTTCTACGTCTCAAAGGATGAAAAGATGTGTATTGCTGTCATCAATATCTTACTATTCAGTACTTACGAAGAGACATCCCTGTGGTTTGAGTAAGGATGCAGCTTTCTTCAGCATTTCTCCCCTCTTCACAGGATCACCGACAAAATTGATGACTAGACTGAGAACCACTACATCATACATCTCAGAGCTGCCATCCTGATAAGAAAGTTACTCCGATATAAATATCATCCAGTACCCTTTGTCTACACGACTTTTGTTTCAAACCTAATGTTTTAATTGTTATATGTGGACCTGACACAGGTAAACTGCATTGGGGTGACACTATTGGAAGAAGAACAAAACAAGAAAGCATAAACTTGTCTGGCAATGCATGAACATGAGCTGGCATCCTTTATCAATGTTCTGTTTTTATTGAATGAAGTGTAAATGGAAATAACAAATACGCAGAGCACATAGTACCAATTTTCAAAACTCTTTTACAAAGAAAAGTAAATGCATATCAACATAAGTGCACAGGCCATGAGTCTGACTGCAATATAATTCTGCCAGAATATACAGGTTCAAAATGTGCTTGTGGTATTCATTTTCAAATGTACTTGTGGTATTCATTAACACAACTGACGGGTCATCAACTTTTTGAGATTTGGACAATATGAAACATCTTTTCTTGTAATTGTTGAGAGAAAAAATTTTGAGGAAAGTGTTCAATGCCTGTAGTATATTGGGTTTTTGACCACAACCACACAAGCTGACGACATGCTGTCTCAAACTTCCACCTCCACAGTGAATTATTGAAACATTGTAACCCTCACCTGATACTGTAAGAAATCTGCCTTGATGATTTTGTGATTCTGTGGGTTCAAGTCTATGGAGGTACAATTGATCCACTTGTGCTTTTCATAGTTTAAGTCAAGAGCCCCAACATCAAGCAAGTCCAGTCTTTTCCCCTGGTATAAAGAAATATACATGCATGTCATGTCTTTTGCAGCATATAACAATACCGGTACTTCTCTCAGAGCTAATAATAAATGACCATATTGATGGATTTCTCTTGCATGAAACATATTCTGTACAGATAATTGTCGCTGGAAGATGGTAGACATTGTCAAAAGCAAAAAAAGCCCAATAGTATTAATTGCCCATGTACACAATCAGATCTTAGGGGGTGGGGTGGGTGGGTGGTGGTATAGATAAAGACATACAATTCTTTGCTGTCAGAGTGTTGATATATCTTTCTAGGTAGCCTGAGTTAGAAAATCTTTTTAGAGGTTACTCCCAATATTTTTATACAGGATGTGCTGCTCAAGTTGAAAATATCTACCCATGAATATTCCAAAAATACTAGTATGAAATATTGTTAGCAATTTTTTTGACAAATTGTGAGGAATTTTTACTGTTATATTGTACTGCATTTGAAGGTTTTCCTGAGGTATGGAAATATTTTAGTAAGGTATAAAGACAAGATATCTGTTGTGCTAAAGTTTGTAGAAATCATTGTAGTATATATGTGCATATGTACCTCACTTGGCTTGAGTTTATACTCTTGTATTTTCTTTACAACCCATTTTGCAGTGTTCGTGTTGCCATGATGATACTCTCCTAACTTGGAAACCAGCTGATAGGTATCAAGGCCTCCTAACTGAGTGAAAAAAGTACAAGGTTGACATCACAGAATTGTTGGCTGTAATAGAATTATACATAAAGTACTTGTTTCATTACATGGAACTCATGATTATCTATCATTTTAAAAGTAACATGAGATTTGGTTGAATGGGATGTAAATTTTGATCACAATTTTTACACAATGCACTCATCTAGGCCATGTTGAAACATCATACATATACAGTGTATCTGAAATGTTTGGTTGCCTGGGATTTGACTGCAGCAAGATCAAACAATAGTTTTTACAGTCAGCTCTATCATAAGAAATTTGAAATATTGTGAGAGAACTTTGACTGAGCATATAGCCTTTTACAGTCCCTGAATCAGCTATAGATACCTCTTTCACTTGGGTTTGTAGTAAAGCAAGTTTCTTTTGTTTTTCCGCAGTTTTCAGATTACTGTTTTCTTGCAGCTTTTCAATTTCTTTATTTGCCACATGAAGCTTTGAAATCAACGCCTTGCTTTTCATTCGATTCTGCCTGTGGAGACAATCAACAGGAATGGATGCATGTCAATGTTAAACACTTTGAAATTGTCAATGTAAAAGTGAAAAGAATGAAATGGTTGATATTTCAGCCCAATCCATCATAATTTCCTGTCTTGGGGGGAAGTTTATTCTCTACCACCATAGAGATTCATGCAGCGCTGACAACATTTGAGATCCTTCTATTGAGAAAGGCATATGCCACTTTTGAAGCATAAAGTTCTCAATGTCAGGTTATCACAGGGATGTTTCATGAGTAACTTTTTATCTGAGATAAAAGTTAGGGATGCACCCAACCATACAGGAATGTTTCATTAACTGCAAGGCTACAGCAAACAAGACAACACTCCTGGAATTTTGGTGAGAATAAAACAAACCTATCATTAATATCCGATATAGCTGTCTATAGATCTATACTATTGGCTGACTGACAATAATTTTAAGTCAATACCAGAATTGCTCTGTGTAGTTTTTGCCAGGGGAGTACAGAATTAGTACTGTAGCCTCACATCCCTGTTCATGAACAACATCAATGACGGAAAGAGGTCTAGAACTGCAGAATGCTCAACTACATGTAATTAAAGTGTTACCATTTAGTAGCTGTTCTTGACAAGCACTGGACAGCCACTAACAACATCGGCGTCTCATGGCTGACCATGCTGTCAGTGCTTGACAATGCGCAGACACAGTCCCTTCCATGATGCAGGCTACAATAGACTTATGTAGTTATTCCTACAGTTTTGTGTTGCTATCCGCTGTGCCTTTGTCTTTCCACAGGGTCATGAGTTTATAAGTCATGTTATTAATAAATTTCTTTATATGAACATTTTTGATAAAATATATTATATTTTAGCTGTCAATGTGCCATCAAAGTATATTTACCTAAATAACTACCTGTACTGGCAGTCTAAACGATGTTCAGAATCTATGCAAAGTACATGCATTGTAGTATTGCACACACTGTG
Organism: Ptychodera flava; assembly: GCF_041260155.1. Lineage (NCBI taxonomy): Eukaryota > Metazoa > Hemichordata > Enteropneusta > Ptychoderidae > Ptychodera > Ptychodera flava. Next base: position 19,904,983 of record NC_091937.1, on the reverse strand, counting down.
TATGGCAACGCGTGAATATCAGTGAAATGGGATTTGATGCTTGACCTATTGACCTGCCCAATTTTGATAGAAAGTTTGGGGAAAACGGGAGACACGGTGAAGAAAACTTTTAAGGTGTTTTGAAGGTGTGTGCACTGCAGCGTCGCTAACAGTTGGCCCCTTTCTGTTATTCACTGTTTACATACAGTGAAGACAACACTGTGATTGTCACTCAATACATACACAGAGTAAATAACAACATCGCTGAAACATGTAAATGATGAATGTTTGTTTGTGTAATGTGTGTGCGTGTGAACATAGGGACAGACACTCTTGTTAGGCATTTAGTAATCGCCCAGAGGGGTCAGTAATTTCCCCTTATACAAATACATAGGGAGAAGGTCAAGGGCTGCATCACTGCAACGAGATCCAGTGTATTTCCATTGCCACACTCCAAAAAAATACAATTTTCGATTTTCGTTGCATTATTCTGTTGGCAACGGAATAATGCAACGAAAATCGAGGTAGCACACATATGCACATATGCGACCAAGGGGATTTCAGAAATCCATGGTTCACAACAGTGTCGGTCAAGTATTTCTACTCCTATAGCTCTGCGTGGTAGGGTAGCTGCAAAATTGTAGCTCTACGGTGAGGCGGTCGGTGAGTTTTGGTTTTTGCGACATCGCTCACCAGTAGAGCTACAATGCTGAAGGCCCTGTAGCATACAAAATAAGCGTGCCACACATGGTGCGGCATTTTCATGTAAAATCCCACATATTTACTGCATTTGGTCGTACCGATTTATCACTACTGAAGACTAAACACTGTACTAGTCTACACTAACCTTGTCGTTTATGGGTTTGGTATTAGCACAGACACGTCGATCGCGTTCTATAAACATTGAGCGTGTTTCTGGGAGCCGCCATTACGGGAAGTTGGTAATGGCGGCGCCAAGAAATGTTTTTGGAACGCGATCAACGTATTTGAACAAATACCAAACCCCATACACGACAAGGTTAGTATAGTATAGTGTTTAATCTTCAGTAATGATAAATCGGTATGACCAAATGCAGTAAATATATGGGATTTTACATCAAAATGTACAGCGTGCTTATTTTGTATGCTTCAGGGCCTTCGGCATTGTAGCTGTACTGGTGAGCGATGTCGCAAAAACCAAAACTCACCGACCGCCTCACCGTAGAGCTACAATTTTGCAGCTACGTGGTAGGGCTGTATGTTAAGTACTAGGTATGGTTGGGTGCTTTGTAGCCGGTAACATAACACGCAGCCCTGCCAAGCATCTCGACTCCGTCTCTTGGCATGCAGGGACGAAGGTTGCTGCGGTTCCGTAGCCCTACCACTCCCTTTGCTGGTTGTGTTGTCCAGTATCTCGACTCCGTTTGCCTTCGTCCTTGCTGCGGTTCCGTAGCCCAACACAACCAGCAAATGGAGTGGTAGGGCTACGGAACCGCAGCAAGGACGAAGGCAAACGAAGTCGAGATACTGGACAACAATAGTATACTCACACTGAAATATGTGTCACCGGCTTAAGTTTTCGGGGACGTTTTTTCCTTTTTTGTTTACTGGTTCTCGTCATAATGTCGTCTCTGTAGATCCTAACACAGCACTTAAATATCGTTTCTCATGAACACCCACCGTTTTTTGTTTATTTCGTGTACGCGGCCATTTTGATACAGCTAAAACCACATTTAGTTTTTGATTGCCTTCGGGAGTCGTTTTCGGATTTAAAAAAAATCGACGTTCAGTCGCTTTTTGTAACAGTGTAAGTAACGAGTAGAAGTGTTAATATGTCAGAATGCACGACACAAACGTTGCAACATGACAAAAACAAACTCAAGGCCGGGAATAACTGAAAGAGGACTCAAATCCGAAACTATCACTGAATCTAGCTAAGTGTAACCGACTGACGTTTTAGCTGGGTGGGGGCGCTGTTTACATGCCACCTTTCTTCTTTGCGCATCCATTCACAAAGGGATGATACTTTCAATATGTTATACAATACATACCTAAGGATGTTCGTTCTTTAAACGCTCTGCAGAGTGAAGTTTCCTTTTTTGCAATTCGAGTGTGGAAATTTTTGAAATAAAGGCTGAGTACTTCTTTTTTTCCTACATCATTTCAGAGTTTTGTTTCTGCTAGTATTTTATGTGAACCGCTTGTTCTTGAAATAAATCTAACTTTTCATGAAACTTTTGAACAGAACAGATACACATATTGATTTGTTACCATATCATCACGATTTTACACTCAGGAACTCCCCTTGACTGCCAATTTTATTGGTGTGTGCATACCTGCGCCAGAGGCTGACCTATGGAATGGAGAGAACTTCACCTTGGTCTGGGACATGACACCTCTGGGGTAATGGCCAGATCAGTGACAATGGAGTTGCAGTACACACATTGCTTGTACCTGGGCCCAGCCATTTTTATGCTTTGTTTGTGCCCTGTAATGCTTTCTGAACCTCTGGAGCGACTTTTGACTTGGGTACAGTGTCGGAAGTCTATAATGGGTCCCAAAATGAAAAGGTCTCATGTGGGGTACAGGTTTTTCTACATAGGCCGACCCCTCAACTTCCCCAAACATCTCAGGTGCACCTTGGTATCATACATAAAAGTCATATTGTTCCTATATACCATTACTCCAGAAATTATTTGTCGTTCAGTGCCTACTTTTGCTTTAAAAAAATCCAGACCGATCCCAGCCTAGGACAATTTTTGTTTACAGTTCATCCTGGGAAAAGCATATTTCAGAAGACACGCAAAGGGCTCTGATGACATGACAACATTTCTCCACACGCATGTATATTATATTGACTTTATTTTAAGAGAAACAACAAAAAATTTTAATAAGAAACAAAAAGAAGCTACAACAACAATACAGTGGATAAAAGGAACACCATTTTTGATGCAAACACTAAAATGCAAAAAGCAAAAGGTCAGAATTTACTTAAATTCAAACGTTACATATATTATAACAATATTACTCAATAATAATGCGATTAAAAGTTTACAAAAATCGATAAAACTTTTATTTTCTTATTTTACACTAGAGATCATCATGCTTGTCAACGTTGAACATTGTTCTAGAAAGTGCAATGATCAGTGATTTGAGCTCTGATTAAAGTGTAATGACCGTCTGAAATACTAAGTTGCTTGGTAACAAATGATAACGCTTTGATACATTTTTTTAAGGTGCTCTGTCTGCATGTCCCAGTGTGTGTAGTGAGACACTGCAACACTTGTAACGTTGCTGTAGTCTGGCTAGATGTATAGAGATGACACAGAAGGAAGGCGTTTTCAGTAAATGTGACTGAATTTTAGTTTATCCCTCGGCAGGCTGCTCCCCTTCCTGTGATGGCTCATACTGTTGTAGCTGTAAGACAAGTGAGACGATATTTTGTAAATACTGTGTTGTGGATTGCATTCTTAGACAGTTGCAATTGTAAACTATATGTTGTCAATGGATGTTATTTAACAACCTCTTCAACAAACAGTGCTTCTGTTATGCATGTTTTTGACAGATGTGCCAATGTCATGCACTTGTAAAAATCTTCAGACATAACGTTTGTAAGTTGCCAAAATGGCAGTCAAACTGGTCAATCATTACTAAAACATACATATGAATACACTCTTCAATTACATGAGAAACTAATCTTCTAACCATACCATCATTTTGCAAAATCCATATTCTGCTTATACTGATGTTGGAAAACGTGTGTAATTTTCTAGTAGACATCACAGCATGAAAATTTTTCTTACTCCAAGAGTTTTAAAACAAGCCTCCACAAGAGGTAGATCAGAAAAGAATTGTAAAAATTTCAGTGTCCAAATATCTGTCCCCCAGGAGCATTCTACCATAAATGAAATGGTGATGGCAAATGCAAGCTTCGATGGAGGAAAGTGATAATACCTTGGCTTTAAGTTCATTGTTCTCTTCAGTAAGCTGCTCTACTTTCTGTTTAAGTTCTGTAACCTCAAGGCGTAATGCTTCCACATCAGCTGTGTCTGGGCCACCTGTTCCAATATTTTGTTTGAGAAAGCTAAAACACAGGAGTCAAGGAAGATATCTACACAGAGATGGCTACTACATATGGAATGCTACTTACATATATTTTACATAAAGAAAAAAAATTCGACAAACAAGTAAAAAAATATCAATTACATTTATTAGTCACTGTGGGTCGTTATATTTGTGTATTTGTGTTCAACATTAAAGATTATCTTGACCCATTGTATAAAAATGCCCTAATCTTGCTACATCTGTATGATAATTGCTACACATGTATATAGTTTGTACAAGAATCTGTCTTGTTTGGAAAGCAAACCCTGAATGAGAAATGAAGAACACAAAACTGTATCATTTATGAATCTGAAAGGCATACTGAAAATTGATGGAACAAAAATTGTCTAATTTCAACCAAAACATTTAGCATGTTTTTTCTCTTTTTTTCTGACTGACTATTACCTATTTCTATTACTGTAGGAAATACACTTTCAAAATCTTTTTCCTAATGATGGTCAGGCAAATGCTTTGCTAAAGCACTGACATCTGACTAGTTGACATAAAGTCCATGGAGTCTACCCATCTGTGCACTGATAAATTAAAAACTATTCACATGTAAACCACAAGCATTCATCTGATTTGTGCATAGTAAGCTTACATAATAAAAATATTCAAACTGTGATTTTCTATTGTTCCCTCAAACAAACTATTAAATCAGACTACTTAAAACCATTTTACAGTATTTTGTTGTATATGTATAGAGCTCTAAATTAGCCACAGGCAACAAGCATGCTACATTGAAGTTTGGTTATGAAAGTATCATTATAAGGGACAAAACCACTATCAACTGGAGACCTGTTTATGGTTTTACTATACCAACAATGACATATTAACACTGTGATGAGGTCGTCACTCAATATATAGTTTGTCTTTAGGCTTTTTTCCTATATATTTTTATGTTTTCAGTTTTGTTCTTCTTTTCATTGTTGTCATATGAGCTGGTACTCAAAATACAGCAATATTATTATTATTACTATTATTATTATTTCATAACAACTGAAACAATACAGTATTATCTGTGGTAAAAAGTGATATCCAGTAAATATTCTTGGGCTATAACACATTTATGGCAGTTGGGATTTCTACCACAGCTATTGCAACACAAACATCATGATGCAGGTATTGGTGACACAGGAAATACCATACCAGCAACTTTGTCTACTTTGTGTAAACAAAAAGAACACAGGTGTTTTCACTTTGGATTGAAATATTATACAAGAGACAGCTATGTACTGAATACATTTTTTCCTACAGAAGTTTCACATCATATAATCTGTATGCTTGGTTGTGTTTAATCACTTTGTTCTCATCTTGTCTGACACTGAACCATTTCAAGAATGTATTCTGGCCCACAACTGGGCAGACTGCTTCCAGTGGATAATTTGTCTGCCAGTGAATAAAACTTATGTAAAGCACACTGTCGGTCAGGTGTCAATTGTAAACATGGCAATAATGGAAATAATTAATTGATTTGTTAATCATATTCTTTTAAGTTAACTGTTGACAGGTACAAGTATACATATAAATGTCATTAAACACACCATATACTTTAACAAAAAACATCATTCATCATTGTCATTAAATTTGAATTTCTTAAGCTTAATTACTATGAAAAGTAATATTTAGTGTAATGTACGAGGAATAATTTTTGTCAATGAAACATTGGCATCCAGTTGCCAAATGACATTAAAATACTCTGGCATATAATTAATTGTTTGTGGCATACTGCCATGTGTGTCGTGTAAATATTCCGTAATACTCCAAGAGAGACAGTTGGCTACAATACTCATTTCAACAGTGTTTCAAGCAGAAGTAAAACTTTGTAATATATTCAACAAAAGGACAACTTATGATAAACTCTTCAAATTTTTAAAGGTTACAATTTGAAATGTAGCGTTTGTTGTAAGCTCTTTGTAGTCATCTGTTATATTTAAAAATGTCAACTACCCTGCTTCAGGTATACTCATGAAGAAAAATATTTTTTTCGCGACTTCAAAAAATGAAACAAAGTAACCACATTCTCCACGTCATTGTTACATTTTGAAAGGATACTCTAGAGCATTGTTTGGCTTTTCTGGTTCTTCGTATAACGCTACAAGTACTTTTGTGAGGGTATCCAATACGCCCGCCTTTTCGAGATACTTTCTGAATTCCTCTCTCTTGGAGTCGGCAGCCTGTAAAAAGAGGTATCAAAATACCCTACTTGGTCTACAATTGCAGGCAAATGCACATCATTCCAACGCCAAAAACAACCAAAACACGGTTTTATGATTGGAAAAGTGACAGTATTAGAAATGGCCCCTGGGTAGTATATGCTGAAAAGCGTGTGTTAGGGCATTCGAAGGAAGGCTTTGCTATATATCAAATATCTTCTTTCATTACATAGGTTAAAATTCCGTGAAACAAATGTGGCGCGACCGCAAATGTCTCTGCAGCTTTCATCCCGCTGGGCCATGACTGAAAAAGTGAACGTTCGGACGAAGTTCGAGTGAGAGAGCCGAACGCCATGGAATGTCACACAGTAGCACTTCGACATCTGTCATACAACACGTAGGTTTAGTCTAGCACTTAAAATATTTTCAAATGTGGATTAAGCAGAAGTGAATAAAATGAAACTCACCTTGTACGTAGTCATTTTGATGCAATACTCGTTTAGGCCGCTTTATACTTCTTCGGTAATGTTTTGGAAGTACACACTTCAAAATAGAAAAAACAAAATGGCGATGTTGCTAGATGCGCAGTATAAAATGCGCAACGTACTGTCTAGCCTCGTACAAGTTTCAAAAATTTTCAAAATTCATTGTTTCCGTAAAATGTACAAAGCATCAAAATGAAAAAAGATTAGACTCTACAGCAGATTTTTCTACTCAATTTATATACTAAAACTACCAATTTTAATGAAGTTTAAAGTTATATTTCATCAATTGGCTACATGATTCTGTCAATCTTACATGTAAGACCACGCAAGAGGCCAAAAAGTTTGACCCATCGGCCCGGAAACAGACAAGTGCTTCATGGGTAGGTCAAAGAACTGCCGCGAAATTTGCATCAGAAGAGCCAGTTTCTGCACGATGCACAAGGTTTCACATTTCAAGGTGTCAAAATGAAAGGTATGTCTATTATTACTTAAGATGTAATTTACACCAATTAACAAGTCTCACCGTTGGTGGGCGATGTCAAGATATCTCACGTGTTACTACAAACGTGTTGAGATCTTTGCTTGCATACTCAGATTGCAGTGGGAATCCTGCGCAGTCCGCAGCGGGCTGAGTGGCAGTGTGGATCGCGATCATGGTACGACACCCCGGTACACTATATTTGTTGATAATGAAATTCTGAATGATTTCTGACTCTTTATCATGTTCGACGCCCTTTTTATGATCTCTTTCAGACTTGCAAATTATAAAAATTTTGTTCGGCATATATATAGTACGGTAATACCAAACGTAGTCCAGGTACGCCTGCCTCCATTACAGGTTATCAATATCATCGACCACTCCCCCCTCCTCCCTCCTTCGCGGGGTCTATGAGAGCATGGATGTAAAAAGTATCTATTTTTTACATCCATGATGAGAGACTAGGGCAGAGTGGGGTCATTGCCTGCTGTAAATTTGATGTTTCAATATTTTAAATTTTCCAATATTTTTGTGACATTTAGTAATGCAGTATTTACAGGCTTGTAACCTTATATATACCATGGAGGCAGCATATGTATGCCTATAGACTAGTATATACATACTCGACTTGCTCCAAGTCTGTGGGCATATAAATATCAAAACAGGGTAAATTGAAGAAATAAACTTCGGCAAACTGTTGCATTAGAGGTAGGCTTTTGCATAGATCATAGGGACAGCAAGATGGCTAAGCTCACAGGCACGCGACATGTCGCTTTGCGATCAGTACTGATGCACAACTTTCTCCCTTTACTGTGCATCAGTACCGATCGCGAAGTGACGTGTCATGTGCCTGTGGCTAGACAGCCGGTAACTGCAGCCGGAAAAGCCAAGTGACAGGGGCCAGTCTATGCATATATCAACCTGTCGCTCACTTTTGCAATTAGGGTTCCTATCGAGAACCTCTGCAAAGGCAGTGTGAGCAAGACTTTCTTCAAAGTCCATACCATGGAGGTACGGGTAGATACTTTGCTCTATGTTAATACTGACTTTCCGTTCAAATGAACTTTCAGGGAAATTCATGTTTTAGTTACATTTAAATGGCCATGGATAGATTGAACAAGTCTACAGGGTTTTAGTTGTGATTTAGAGGTTTAAGATACTACATTGCCTATTTTCAAGGAGAAACCCAGATAGTGTTGTGTTTTGGTTCAGTTACCATGTTAAAAACATTGAAACAATAAATATATTAACCCTTTGCACCCTGACCCCTGGTACTCTATGATGTCATCGGACATTTATGTCCGAGCTGGGTTCAAAGGGTTAAAGAATACAAACAACATCAACACAATCTATGAATATCCTTAATTTTATTTGCAACCAGGGAAGCTAAACAATAAAGTAGTTTCCTGTCGTTATTACTGATACAGCTCTGTTTGGCTCCAAAACAATTTCAGGTTTCTGTACCCATACTGAGCTACAAAGGATTTGTGACATTGTGTCTCTTTTTAGAAGGATGATTGGAGCTGCTGGTCAACGCAGTCTTCAAAACATCAGAATGTGTCTTTCCTTTTAGTAGTTCACTGTCACTATAATGTAAATTAAGTCTGGTACAGTCAAACAATTTACTGTTATTTACCCAGAACTCATCAACTGTGTAGAAATCATAACTCTTATTTGGAGACTTGTTATTGAGTAGACAACTATCGATCTACACAAAACATGTTTCAAAGCTTGAAGGTTAAAAGGAAAAGAAAATTACAGTTAGGTAGCCATAACCTTAAAGTAATATTTTACCATTTTGGTCGGTAGAACAACCAAGATGAATGAGGGCATTGCTGATTTGATGGCATGTTGCCGTGGCTTGGAGTCTGAAAGGGCCACTGAAAGAAAGGTGAGTCTGTGATTGCATGAATTCTGATAATCATATCAGTGACAAACATCCCTTAAAGAGGCAAAGTGCAATGTTTTTACAGAAATGATTTTCCCAATGACATTGCTTTCTGTGGAAATGTTAGATCTGTATGCAGAGAATTGATGCTGTTTCATAATTATTAAAACCCTGTCAAAATATCCTCATTGTAGGACAGGTATAGGAATATTATGAAATTCTAATTTTGATTTTCAAACTATTCTTGAGCACTGATGACACTTGATCTGCACAATTAGAAAGCTGCACTTCTGATCCAAAAAGAACTGATCACCATTTTATTGTTTTTGGAATAAAGTCTATTTCTGCACACTGTAGTCACAAGATAACATGATCAAATTTCTTTTCAGTGTCTTGCAAACTATTCCATATGCCCATAACTTGATAGCATTGACGGCCCAGTCACTGCAACCATGTAGGATGGAAACAAAACGTTCTGTTGTTTCTGACAATTGTATTAATTGAACAACAAACGCACTTTCATTGATGGGGCACAATGTAAAGTTACCATGCAGAGGTATTTTGCAGCATTTAAAAAAGTGTCAGTCATACTGGTGTTTTTGAGGAACAGTTCTGTAATTCTCTATGTTCTTTTGCTGTCATTGTATCATCTTCTCTCACAGAAAGAACTTGACAAGTTGCAAAAGCTGCTGAACAAGAATTCGGTCAAGCAATCGCTGGACAAGAATTCAGACTCTGCAAGAAGCTCAACGTCAAAGCTGTTCACATGGGACTATGTTTTAAATGTATCAGGAAGTACATTTGTAAAGAAATTGAAGTCATCAGGAAAGCTAAAACTGGTAGGTTGAAATATAACAAACATTTCTTATCACATAGGTCTGCAATTGAACTGTATAGTGTAAAGTACCCTGGCAAAATAGCAGAATTGTATGGCAGTTTGATCAAGATGTGCCTCTCGTCTCAAAATGTTTTGATGGCATTCCACCTGTTGAATCTTGGCTTTTCAGCATTGATTTACATGTAAGGTTACAGTTATGAGCGTGACAAGTTGCATTCAGTTAATGTTGAGACCTGAACAGGGATTACCCTGGCTCAAGAACGGCATGAGATAAAATCGCACATGAAAAAAAACAGTGGGAGAATTTCAAAGTCTGTGGGAACCGGACCTAACTTTCCCTTATTTTCTGCATATTGGTTAATTTGCATAACAATACACTCAGTGAGACAGTTTACAGAAGACCTCAGTTTTCAGACATTTAATGACATGCTGTTCGTTATACTCATTTCGCTCCATTTTGATAGCGTTTTACAATTCATGCTACAGCATATTAAGTCAGGTGACGCTGCCGTCCCGTTTGGATTTTTTTTGGTAGAAGCTATTTCGGGCGCTACAAGCTCGGTGAAGTTAGCCACACCACGATCCCTCCACAAACCGTGGCCACACCGTACGATACGAGGTGTCGAACGCAACACGGGACAGCCCGTGTCTGATATCTAAGCGCTATACACGTTGAATATAGTTTTGTCGTCCATGGATTAAACGTAACTAATTATCACGAAAAATTTGGCAACTTTGACCCCCTAAATGCCACTTCTGCAGTGTTAACAGTTTGAGTATTAACACTATAAAGTTTCGAAAGGTATGATAATAAGATTTCGTAGTGCTCGTCATTTTGGGCGAAATTCACTAACCTGTCCGGACACTGTCACACTGAGTGTAGTTGTAATCGGAGGCGACCAAATCCATACTTTCTAGTGCGGGAGTAACGGGAAGTACAGTAGTCCAAAAAAGTGCATTTTCGTTTTTTCTTTGCACTACCACTCGTACTGGACACGAATTCCTTCGAAAGCGCCATTTTGAGTGACGACAACACACTGTACATCAGCAATGAACACTTGCTGTATCTACTCCAATGATTTGTCAATGAACGCAAAACTTCCTGTTGGCAACCAATCACAAACGCTGTTTGAAACGGGTAACTCTGCAACAGCTTTTTCTAGCGTAATTATAGCGCTCTCTACGGCGACACAATGAGTGGTTCTGTACTGAAAACCTGCCAAATATTACCAATGAATTTAGATCGCGTAAAGGTATCACGTACGTGCCATTTGAATTATCGGCGCGACTTTTTTGCCCAATGGATTTTTCTGAATGCGATTTTTCTACTTTTTGAGCGTAAATATCGTGTTATCGCGCCCCAAAGTGATCCCTGCTGAATGAGTTTGCTGATCAGATTTTGTCTCACAAGTTGTGTTTGATGTTATATGTGAGATATCATCGAATAAGGGAAATGTAGCTCCCTCACTAGGGGACACCAATGTGATGTGGCCTGGGGTATAATGGTATTATCAATCACATCTGCAAGGCTGGTATTCCGATGATGAAGGGGTGTAAGGAAGACTGGAGGCAACAAGTACCGGTACTATAAATCTGAAATGCTACGTTGTTCCACATATACACTACACTACAGTATAGAGGCTGATGACTAGCTAAAGACTAGCTATAGACTAGCTGGAGACAAACTCAAAGATGTGGTTTCTCTTTATAATTTTAGGTTCGGTCACTACGATCAACCGAAGAAAACAAGAAATAAGTACATTATTCAAGTGGACCATTAGGGTTGCCAACAAACGTAAGTGTCACATGTCACTCAGTTTCGGCGAAATCACCAGCACTGTCTGTAATCTTCTTTCAGTTCTGATTTAAGGCATTTCATACCACTATTGCAGATATTTGTTGGATCTAATGACTAGACATCCCAATCCACCCATTCCCTGTCTATTTACAGCACCATCCAGGGTACAGATATATTGAAACTTATGGGCTTTACGAAATGGTTAAAGGACAGGGGTTGCAAAGTAGACATCAGCAGTGTGTTCAGTTCCATGCTGGCTTTGTTGTACTGTGTCACAAACAGCTAAGTTTTTTGGGCCATTTGTAAATGTTTAGCTATGGCGTCATAAGTGTGTCAAACATCAGTGCTTCTGTTGAATACTGTTGATGCTTTGTGGCACTGTCAGTTTGGCGTATGCTTCCCTTGCTCTGCTCAAGGACAAACCACAACTTAACCTTTTGAGTGCGGCAGTTTTTCCCACCAAAATTTTTGTCCATTAGTTTTCCTATTTTTAGCTACTATAGACTATAGTCTATAGAAGCTATTGGGATGGGTATTCGTCCGGCGTCCGTCGTCAGTCTGTATGTATGTATGTATGTATGTATGTATGTCCGTTTGTGAGGCGTCCGTCCACTCAAATATCTTGAGAACCGCAGTACTTACTGATTTGATATTTGTTGTGTAGATGAAAAATATGATTTTGAGAAACTATTTTTTTAATTTTTTGATATTGTTGAAAATAGGCAAATTAATGCCAAAAAAGGTGTTTTTGGTAAAAAATCTTCTTCTTCAGAACCGCTGGTCAGACAGCTTTGTTATTTGGTATACAGGTCCCTAGGGGTAACCCAACTTAGATTTGTTCAAATTGTGATGAAATATGCAAATGTGTATTTTTAAGGAATTTTTTTGTCATTTTTGGTCAAAATTTGACTTACATTGTATGTAATTCTTGTACTGTATAAACCCTATCAATTCACCCAGAAAAAAATAATTAATATGATTTTAAATAATTGAATTAATTATGAACTCATCAAAACCAAAATAATTTTAGTGTAGAATTATCACAAAGTTCAACTTTTTTCGACAGTCCATAGTGAAATCGTTACCATCTTGGAGGATTAAACATGTAAAGGCAACTTTCCTGAATCCCAACTTTGACATATTCTGAACCGTCATTTATTGTGCCCTGTATGTTATCTAAAAGAAATTGCTCAAAATAGTCAATAGAGATAGAGATAGAGAAAGTTCTAATTTCCATTTATGGTTGACTTGGTAAGGATAAAATAAAATTACGTTTTGAGGAAAAAAATAGAGTGGTCAATTAAAAGAGTGGTCAAACTGATAGGGTTTTTATGGTAAAGCTGGGCTATAAGATTCATGTTCTATTTATAGCAATTATGCAATCTGTGTAAACAGTGCAATGAAAGTTACATGATTCCTTATAATGCTTTTGATGACCTTGAACTTCTTAAGTTTCAAACATTTGTCTCTTCAGTGTGCTTTCTCTTAGTATGTACAGTCTCAACTTATTCAACAGAACTCACTTACAATGTTAATCAAAGATATCCACCTTCTTCATCAATACATGTGTCACAAAAGGTTATTCTCTACATAACACAGCAGAGCTCTGTCAACTGTTAAGTTGCTTGTTCTTTCAAAACCGCTGGTCAGACAGCTTTAATATTTGGTTTACAAGTCCCTAGGATGACCTAAGTGAGATAATTTCATACAGTCAGGAAATACTTAATTTTGTATCCATGTCTATAGTAGCTTCAGGGACTTTGGCCCTATGTTTTATGAATTTTTCTGTAATTTTTTTGATGATTTTGGACCAAATGGACATAACTTTTTATTGGCTACAGTGTTTGATATCATGAGATAATTTTAGAAAACGACAATGTTTGTAACTGTGTTAGTCTTATGATAAGACCAGAGAGATAAAAAAATTAGACATGATTAGAAAGTGATAGAGTGAAGATAGACCAAACTTATTTACTGAGTAACTACCGAAAGGAAACTTGTTATGAAACAACAATTATGAATATTTTATGGTTTCAAAGTATTTTGTTTTGAATTGTTTCTTTTTGGTAGTATGATTAAAGGTGCGGCTGTCAAGTACCTTACACTTGAACTATTCTATTAAACTTCACTGTAATTTACATTGAAAAATTGGTAACACAATCTCACAGGCTACATGTACACCGATATGTATTGTATTTTGTTGTCAAAATAACGTGTGACTGTCCACCAGGTGGTGAGAGACTGAAGTGTGGTGAAATAGTTCAGCATGTGACGGAAATCATGGATGATGATTTCACACTGGAAGCCTTTGGTGTGGACTACAGCAATGTGCTTCTGAAAGACATCCTGAAAGTTAGGAAGTATTGGTGTGAGCTCAGTGCAAAGACCTGGCATTGTGAGTATATATGTAATACAGAATGGTTCCAGCAGTCCCACCAGTGCTAGGACCATCATTGCCAATATTACATGCCTCATATATCAAACATTGCATGCATCCAATGGGATTCAATGGTAACCTGTTGATGATGTAGCATGTAATCATTTAATGAAGGTGAACTGAAACTATTTCCAACTTAACGATTGTCACCCTCTGCTTGAAAATTGAGGGCAATTTGGTTCTGATTGTGCAAAAACCATTATGCAAATTTAAGTTATACAAGTTAGGGTTTTTCAAGGTATTAGCAATTTAAGATTAAACTGTAAGTCAAATATTTAATTGAAAATAGTTTTCTCTTCCTTGTTATCATCCATGTATAAAATGTTTAATGTATTACAAGCTTACACTAATCATTCACACTTCAGCTTTGTTGACTATCTACTGCGGTACAATGTTAGAGCCTCCACCTCGATTCAACAGAGATGTATTGGCTCAGCTCATCTATGTACTTGTATCTGGTGCTACCACTCAGTGTGGTTTGCAAGGAAGAAGATTTTTCAGTTTCTTTGAAAAAGTCCTGAAACAACTCAGGTGAGGTTTGTTTTCAAATGTTGGTATCTCAGTGATTCACTTGGTACTGCAAACAAACATCAATGATACTGTACCATTACTTCTAGCTTTGACTTGGTCAGTATGCTACTGTTCTCCTGCATGTAAACAATGGCCACATTTTCTTGTTCGATTCACTAGACAAGCTACCAATTTATCTAAGGAGGGTATTTTTCAATAAAAGACGTTCCAATCCACGGAATGGGGATACAGCCTCTTTGAATTATTCACCATCTGCAGATCAGTCACAATGGACCTTTTCCTGGTTATCCCACAATGCATTGCTGTGGCTGTATCAAACACTGTTTATACATTCAGAACAACAAAAACACCAATTTTGTGTTGTAAAAACTGATTATTATACAAAAATTACACAAATTTGCTATGTCAAAAAATGTAGTTGTATCTGTACAAAAAACCACAGATCTAACTTTGCATAGTGTACTGTGAGTAACATATCCTTGGTACATACCCTACGGCTAAAAAGTTCTATGCGTAGCATACGCTTTGTATATCCTGGCACGCACTGCATCATGGAACTGGTAAAAGAAGTATTTGCCGCCTCTGAAAATCCTTTTGATCACCCTGTGTACTACTAACCAATTTATCATAAATACTGTGACAAAACGCATAACTCAAATCTTTGATCCGTATACAGGACAGAGAAGAGTGGTCTTGTATTGTGGAACATCATCGCAGCCATGAACATATTTTGCCGATCAGTGGCTGTGAATGCCAGAAGACAGTTGTGTAAACTTGGAGAAGATATCCTGTCAACATTGCTTGCATTGTGGAGTAGCAGGCCATCAGTACCTTTGAAGGTAGTGACTATGAAATCTTTTGCAATTCTCAGTGTTGTGCATGTCCAACATCTTGTATCTCACTATGTGATACTACCGTTGCAAAGAACGTTTGGTCCTTTCACCACTGTTATCCATGGTGATTGTAGTCCTGTTCACAGGGAATCGAGGGTGAACAGATCGATAAATATCCTGTGTGCTTTTGTTTACAAATCTGGATTTGAATAACATTTTGAATTTACCAAGGGCCATCAAACATATGACTTTAAACTAGTAATTACCATCTGGCAGAGAAAAGCATTTATTCATTTAAAGTTTTTCTGAAACATTTGTTGGTAACGTACTTGTAAACCCTCTCACCAAAATGGTTTGGCCCAAACCTATTATTATCAATGGTGATTGTGAATCTGTTCACAGGGAGTTGGGATGAACAGTTTAAAGTTAATCAGTGAAATGTATGCCACACTGTACTGACTGGTGTTCTCTGTAAAGTTCCTCCAAAAAACTGAATTTTTTCAGGAGCTTTGTGCCCAAGGTGACCTCCCTTTGACCTTTGGCAGCTGACTGAATGCTAATGCAATGAGTGTCTTTGTATTCTTGGCTTCATATTTCACATTCCCTGTTTGTCTGTCAATGGTGATTGGTGATTGTGGAGTTGGGATGAACAGTTTAAAGTTAATCAGTGAAATATATGCCACACTATACTGACCGGTGTTCACTGTAAAGTTCAGAAAATTGAAGTTTTTCAGGAGCTTTTGTCCAAAGTGACCCCCTTTGACCTTTGGCAGCTGACTGAATGCTAATGCAATGAGTGTCTTTGTATTCTTGGCTTCATATTTCCTATTCAATATCTGTCTGTTGTAGGATGAAATTGCTGAATTTCTTCGACTTCAAATGTCAGTTCATCATCCCAATGGTGTCATTGATGAGTCACATGGTGCCTATGCCAATGACTTTGATGTCTGGAAGGTAGGCTCTCATTGGCTGGCTCACAGCTGAAACTTTACAGTATTTCTTACAACAAATGTATTTCCACTCCAGTACAAAAAGAGGACAGCACACAAAACCAGCCAATTTTTTTATCAAAAAGAGAAATTGTGTAATTGGATACTAACAGCATCTAAGACTTGCTCAGGCAGTTATTATACTTCATGCTAGGAAGTTAGAACACATGGCAGTTCACCATTTTTTAATTAGTGGTAAATAAGAACCATGTTACAATAATTTATTTGTACGACTTGTAACAGTAAACTTGTGGAATTCAGAAGATTTAGCATGAATTGTATTCTGCAGGTAGTACATGCACCTGGAAAGTGAAAGACTGAAACTTTTGCTCTAACTTTCCTCAATGAAACTTCAACTATTCAATCCTCAAACTTTCAACCATTCTCTTACCAAATCCAGAATAGAAATCAAGGGTTACTGTGGAAAGTTTGGTACCATTTAAACAAATGACCTTATCATTTACCAATACTTGAAATTCAAAATGGCTGCCACCCCTGTTTTAACTCTATGAGGAAAAGAATAATTGTCGATTTTTGAAAAAGTATGACAGCGAATATTTTTCTTTCACCAAGAGCTTTAAAATGAGCCCCCATAAGCGGTAGGCCAGAAAAGTAGTGAAAAACTTTGAAAACCCAAATATCTGTCCCTGAAACGCATTCTACCATAAAAGAATGAACTTTCTGTAGTCTGTCTCATACATGGCACCACAATTATCTGAGTCATACTTGGGAAAATATTCTCCAAAGGACAGTTACTCTGTTTGTCTTTCACACATTATTTGACTTCATTTAGAGTCACCTAAGGAAATTATACGAAGCCATCTATACTGACTTGCAACAGCGAGGAGGACGCAGTAAATTTTCATCAAGGTGAGTGTAGAACTTTAGAATCTTTGTAATCAAATTTTACAGGAAGAAGTTTACTGTTATCAGAGTTAAAGATGCTCTGTGCATGCACTGTATACTGTGTGCAAAATTGTCAGAAATCTCACATCTCATGCTTTTCCAGAAACCATCAGTGTGGAGCAGCTAAATCTGTTATCATGTCAATACCTTATACAATGATTTATGAATATGCATGTTCTATCACTATACGCAACAGGTCAGGTTGGTACGGTTGACCAGATCAGCAAATGCTGCACCACTATTAGTGACTGGTATATACACCGGTATTTCATCAATTCTTTAATGTGATACCTATTGTTGATGTTCAAACCAGGTCTGTCAAAGATTAATCACTTCACATTAAGTTTGACATTCAAATTAACTTTTTTTTCCCTGTCAGTGCCCGTGAAACGGAGATGAAGGCATCATATGTTGATCTTGCTGCAGATGTTTTCCATCAGGTACAGTGAAGTTTTTCTGTCAATTTTGTTTTTCTCACAGCTATTGTATCACCTTCAAAATCACCCTGATAAACCGAAGAAGATCATGATACCAACTTTCCAATCATAATAAGAAGCATTTGTGTATTAATTATTGTAGCATCAATAATGATAACATTTGTCAGAGTTTACAAATACTGATATTATTATCACATGCAGTGAGTGATAAAAAGTAAAAAAACAGTTGGTAAAATTAGTTTAAAAATGGATTAATCCCCAAGTCATCTTTATCCTGTGAGATGCCTGTCATATTTAAATAACATAGCATGGACATTTTTATTGAAGATTTTAGCAGAGAAGACCATTGAGATAGAAGTGACTCAAGCAGTGTTCACCATCAGTACGCAGGCTATGCAGGGAAGTAGAGCCAAGAAAAGAAGAATTGAATCGGGCTGGGAGATGATCAGGGATGCTGTCACGCAGCTTGGCCAGACCAGAGAATGTATACCATGGTAGGACATGTCTGTGTGTCATTGCGTGTGGTAGCTTGTCAGTGTAAATTTTGATTGTTCCAGTGAAAGTGCTAGGAACAAACATCAAAAACAAGTTTAACCATTTCAAGATAGGCCTGTAAGGGTTAGTGTACAGTGGTGGTATGTTTGTTCCTGATGTTATCTATGGTGTTGTGTCTCAGCTTTGTAAACTAAAAAATTCTGAAGATATTAAGAGTATTTTCGGGAGAAGTTTGCCTTCCTGTAAGGTTTATTTCCTTTCAGCCTTGAGTGATCAAGCATCATCTATAGCATGGGTTTGAAAGATGTTCACAGTGTGTGAACTTGAACTTGGAAGTGTTGGATTGGAGACCGCCATCGCCTCAAAGTGACTAAAGTGTCTGTCCCTTAAAATTGGATATTCCATTTTACCAAAGGCACTCATCTGTTTTGATATCCCTTTATCTGGATATTTGAAAGAGGGCAATATGAAGACAACAGGGAAAAGTCAGCATATGCATGGATATTTTGATAGAAGCTTATACAGACACTGCAGCTTCATGGCTCAAGCTGTTTTCAACCAAAGTCTTCAGATATATACATCTTAAGTGTGGTTATTCTCTGCAGAGAAATAGAATCCTACCACGGCTGTAGATTAAATAATTATATAATTATTTCAAGTCCATTATGTCATCACCATTATAAAATGTATTCATGCAGGTACTAATGTCTTACTTTTCCGAGTATGATTTCTAGCAGCTCATGACATTTACCATTTGGTATATATAATCATGCCACTGAATTCCTCAAACAAATGCAGACTTTTATCATTAGGTGTTATTGGTGTTTGGCAGTGTCAGCAATAAAAACAGTTGTCGTGTTTACCCTCTGTGCTTTATTTGTATTTATTGCCAGTTACGAAGTCAACATGATGTTTGTTCACAAAAACCCTCCACCTTTCAGTGAAATGTCTTCAGAGAGGAGAAGCTCATATGTTTACGCATCTCTGGATATTGAAGTACTACAGTCAAAGCTTGTATTGTGAGTTTTGATGCACTAGATACGTATGCTGTCTCATATTTTTTTCTGAATATGTAGGAAGGATGTATGACATGTATTCTTTGAGATGACGTGTATGCCGTTTTAAATGTGCCTGTTAGCATTCAACCAGTCGCTGTACTTCAAGGCTGTGTCTATCGGTACGGCAGGCCATATTCGCACATCTTGTTTTCGGAAGCCATCTTTCTTTGGAGTATCACCGTCACTTGCAGCCTCTCTCTTGTTTTCCGCCAGAATTTCCCTCAGCGCCTGTATTTCCTCTGGATCCAAATCCTTGATTGCGAGTCTGGGGATTAAGTCGATGAGTTTGCCAGCGTCGTCTTCTTCTTCCTGCGGCGGGCTTTCCACGGCATCGTCTTTCTTTTTGTAGATAGGCCAGAACGGGTAACCAGACTGGCGCTTCTTTCTAGCCTGAGCAGTGCCATCACCCGCCTCGGGATTGTCCCCTTCTGGTAGAGATTTGTAGACAGGCCAAAAGGGGTACATAGATTGACGTTTTCCCTCAGTGTCTCCCTGTGGTGTCTCTTCTCTGTTTGTCATTTTGCTATCTTGACTTTCATGCTGATGGAGTACGGCATCTTGTTGTTCAGGAGTCTCCCCCTCTGGCCCGGGTCCTGATACCTTGACCACATTCTGTTGCCACAGATACGGAGATGCTTGGGCTGGCATTACCATGGCAACAAACCATGCAAACACCAAGTACTTGGTCAGGTACATGATTTTTCTGCAAAGTCATGAAAGATACAGTAGTTGGTTTTTAATTTAAAATTTTCATTTTCATATTTTTCGTATCTAATTATACATAGATTGTAGTGGATGTCATTCTCACTGTAAACAAGATTATTCACATCATTGTGATCAAGCAGGTCATACGCTATTTATCACCAGCTGTAGGTTTTCCTAAAGAGAGACAATATCTTGGCATTATCTTCAACATCTGACTTTGGAAGATTTCAAAAATAATATCCAGAATCCATATAAAAATAAATCATATGACATTCTTTTGAAAGTACGGTATTTTCAGTAATTCACAAATTATGCCTTCTGGTGTATTATAATCATTATTTTGGCTTGTTACATCAACTGTAGCAATGTCAGGATAGATAATGTGCCATATGTATGTACCTCCCTTGAGTGTTCATGGTAGCATGTGTCTAAAATTGAAAGATTAAAACTGTTGTTGAAAGTTTGTAGCAGGATATTGTAATCCTACCCTTTCTAAATTAAGAATGAAAATCACCTGCAAAATAGAAACAGTTTGTTATTTACCAAAACTTAAAATTCAAAATGGCTGCCATCCCTGTGCTAATTCTACGGGAAAATTTCAGTTTTCACAGAAATAAGCTGGTCATTATTCTAAAGGACATGATTGATCTGGTTAGTCTTCTAAAAGCTTGCAAGTTCAAATATCTGTCTCCAAGGCACATTCAACCTTTCGTGCAGCTGTCTTATATTTACTAAAACAACCAGTCAAAAAGATCATGATTGTAAAAATTCGCACTTAGACAATGAATTTGCTGAACAAGTTGATCAGCCTGACAACTGACTGGTACATTTAGCAGAACAAATCAGTCTATCAACCAATTGACCAGACACCTTTTATCATCCTCTCACGTCAGAAAACATTTCCATGCAGATACCTCCTCCAGTCATTTCTGTATCCATTTAAACATCTGTCATACATCATTTTTTGCTACTATAGACCATAGTCTATAGAAGCTATTGGGATGGGTATCCGTCCGGCGTCAGTCGTCAGTCTGTATGTATGTATGTATGTATGTATGTCCGTTTGTGAGGCGTCCGTCCACTCAAATATCTTGAGAACCGCAGTACTTGCTGATTTGATATTTGTTGTGTAGATGAAAAATATGATTTTGAGAAACTTTTTTTTTTAATTTTTTGATATTGTTGAAAATAGGCAATTTAATGCCAAAAAAGGTGTTTTTGGTAAAAAATCTTCTTCTTCATAACCGCTGGTCAGACAGCTTTGTTATTTGGTATACAGGTCCCTAGGGACAACCCAACTTAGAATTGTTCAAATTGTGATGAAATATGCAATCTGTATTTTTAAGGAATTTTTTTGTCATTTTTGACCAAAATGTGACTTACATTGTATGTAATTCTTGTACTGTATAAACCCTATCTATTCACCCAGAAAAAAATAATTAATATGATTTTAAATAATTGAATTAATTAGGAAATCATCACAGCCAAAATAATTTTAGTGTAGAATTATCAGAAAGTTCAACTTTTTTTGACAGTTCATAGTGAAATGCTTACCATCTTGGAGGATTAAAACATGTAAAGGCAACTTTCCTGAATCCCAACTTTGACATATTCTGAACCGTCATTTATTGTGCCCTGTATGGTATCTAAAAGAAATTGCTCAAAATAGTTTGTCATGATAGGGTGGTCAAATAAATAGAGATAGAGAAAGTTCTAATTTCCATTTATGGTTGACTTGGTAAGGATAAAAAAAATTACTTTTTGAGGAAAAAAATAGAGTGGTCAATTAAAAGAGTAGTCAGAGTGATAGGGTTTTTACGGTAAAGCTGGGCTGTAAGATTCCTCATGTGCTATTTATAGCAATTATGCAATCTGTGTAAACAGTGCAATGAAAGTGTTACATGATGCTTTTGATGACCTTGAACTTCTTAAGTTTCAAACATTTGTCTCTTCAGTGTGCTTTTTCTGAGTACGTACAGTCTCAACTTATTCAACAGAACTTACTTACAATGTTAATTTGAAAGTTAAAATGTGCTTGGTTAAAAAGATGAAAATACTAATCAAAAGATAACCGGCGTAAGATTCTTTATATAATAACCTGACAGATATGCTGTTTTTTTATGACGAAAATCTTGATTTAAGCAAGTCTTGTTTACTTTAATTAGAATGTAATTAACTCTCGTTTATTAGCTACTATAGACTAATATAGTCTATAGAAGCTATTGGGATGGGTATCTGTCCGGCGTGCACCGTCAGTATGTATGTATGTATGTATGTATGTATGTATGTATGTATGTATGTATGTATGTATGTATGTATGTATGTATGTATGTATGTATGTATGTATGTATGTATGTATGTATGTATGTATGTATGTATGTATGTATGTATGTATGTATGTATGTATGTATGTATGTATGTATGTATGTATGTATGTATGTATGTATGTATGTATGTATGTATGTATGTATGTATGTATGTATGTATGTATGTATGTATGTATGTATGTATGTATGTATGTATGTATGTATGTATGTATGTATGTATGTATGTATGTATGTATGTATGTATGTATGTATGTATGTATGTATGTATGTATGTATGTATGTATGTATGTATGTATGTATGTATGTATGTATGTATGTATGTATGTATGTATGTATGTATGTATGTATGTATGTATGTATGTATGTATGTATGTATGTATGTATGTATGTATGTATGTATGTATGTATGTATGTATGTATGTATGTATGTATGTATGTATGTATGTATGTATGTATGTATGTATGTATGTATGTATGTATGTATGTATGTATGTATGTATGTATGTATGTATGTATGTATGTATGTATGTATGTAAGTATGTATGTATGTATGTATGTATGTATGTATGTATGTATGTATGTATGTATGTATGTATGTATGTATGTATGTATGTATGTATGTATGTATGTATGTATGTATGTATGTATGTATGTATGTATGTATGTATGTATGTATGTATGTATGTATGTATGTATGTATGTATGTATGTATGTATGTATGTATGTATGTATGTATGTATGTATGTATGTATGTATGTAGTATGTATGTATGTATGTATGTATGTATGTATGTATGTATGTATGTATGTATGTATGTATGTATGTATGTATGTATGTATGTATGTATGTATGTATGTATGTATGTATGTATGTATGTATGTATGTATGTATGTATGTATGTATGTATGTATGTATGTATGTATGTATGTATGTATGTATGTATGTATGTATGTATGTATGTATGTATGTATGTATGTATGTATGTATGTATGTATGTATGTATGTATGTTTGTTTGTTTGTTTGTTTGTATGTATGTCCGTTTGTGAGGCGTCCGGCCACTCAAATATCTTGAGAACTGCAGTACTTACTGATTTGATATTTGTTGTGTGGATAAAATATATGATTTTGAGAAACTGTTTTTATTAATTTGTTGATATTGTTGAAATATGCAAATTAGCACCAAAAAAGGCGTTTTTGGTAAAAAATCTTCTTCTTCTTTATAACCACTGGTCAGACAGCTTTGTTATTTGGTATACAGGTCCCTAGGGATAACCCAACTTAGATTTGTTAAAATTGTGATGAAATATGCAAATCTGTATTTTTACAGAATTTTTTTTCCCATTTTTGGTCAGGCCATCCTGAAATGAGCTATCAAAGATATCCACCTTCTTCATCAATACATGTGTCACAAAAGGTTATTCTCTACATAACACAGCAGAGCTCTGTCAACTGTTGAGTCGCTTGTTTTTTCAAAACCGCTGGTCAGACAGCTTTAATATTTGGTTTACAGGTCCCTAGGATGACCTTAGTGAAATAATTTCATACAGTCAGGAAATACTTAATTTTGTATCCATGTCTATAGTAGCTTCAGGGACTTTGGCCCTATTTTTTAATGCATTCATGGTAAGCTTCTTGGATTTTGACCTTTGAACTCCATTATATTGACATAGCCATTAATCATAATTTTAGAATAAATTTCCACTATTAACTAGCTCACCTGCAGAGCTAAAACAATTTTTTTTGCATTATTTTTGTTGTGCATTTAAAATATTCTTTCTTTTTCCACTCCTGAATTCATATCAAAATATCGAATGTTCAGTGTTATCGTTAACAACTGATTTTAGTCCCGCGGAGCATTCACTTATTGAAAAGGTCATTGCATATTGATCAAAAAATGTTTGCAATGCAAATACCTTTGTTTCACAATGTTTTTGATGTTTTTGGAAGAGGAGGAGAAAGAGTACTGGTTGTCAAAGTAAAAAGAAATAGTGAATACCGGTATATATATCAGCTGCAAAATCCAATATGGCCACTTGGTCATGTGACCAGTTGAAATTTGAAGGGTTAGGTGCAGAGTACCCATATGTACCTATTATTAGTCCTGTGAGTTTGAGAAGTTTAGGTCAGATGCTTTTTGAGTTCTAGGTTGACAAAAAAGTTGTAGAAAAAGAAGAAGAGGAAGAAGAAGAATATTAAACTCCAGTAACAACAATAGGGGCCCAGCAAGCCCCGTTGGCCCCTGAAAATACAGGGTCCCTCCACAAAACAATAGCTAATCCTTTCAATTTTTGTGAAGTAGTATCATATTTCATATTTGAATGTCAACTTTGATTTTTTGAGTAAAAGGTATCCTGTTTGCAGGACTTAAATGTAGATCATAATGTTTAAGTTTCGAAGGTAAAATAAGGATAAAAAGTTTGCCACTTGCGAGATGAGTTTATGTCAATTTTTCCTCATGAAGACTCAGCATAACAGCAGACAGTATGTAGAAGAGTTTTCAATGTCTGTCCCATTTTGGATGAAATACATATTCAATGCCTAATCAGATTCAGGTGTGAAAGCGTTTTTACTTTCCTCACAAACTGAAGTAAAATATGCAATAAAAAGTGGCACATTGAATAACCTGCATGCTTTTGAGCCAAAAACCTATTTGAAAGCTATAGCAGTGATCCTGATTGTAAGTTTGTCATTGAACACAGCATAGCGGAATTGGCCGATGCTGATAAATTGTCAAATAAACATTTATGGTGTCCTGTGTTTCCTTATAGAGCTTATGGTCAATTCCTTTGACATGTGATTTTTATAGTTTCAGTCATAACATAAGTGATGAAAATGACCAATTAGTATTCCTTAAAGCATTGTTGAAAAATTTGGTCTAATATTTGTTTTTACATATAAAAAAAGTTCTCATTTAGCCAAAAAGACTGTCTGAATAAAAATAGTTGTAAATAAGCCGCACATAAGCTTGGCAATTTAAGAGATCCTGCAGACTTAGCTATTAGGAATGCTAGCTAAGAACAGGATTTGAAAATTTTAGTAGGGAAGAGCTGGTATGCTAAGTGTTTTGTACAAGTTGGTTTGCTGTGACATTCAGTGTCTATGATGTTGAAATGTGATGACAATGCCTATTCCTTGTAAATATATGTGGAAGTCTGGTTCAGTGTATATCTGCGAGAACGAATCTGACTGATGTAGTTAGTTCACCAAGGGGAATTTTCTGTCCTTTTATTTTACCAAGAGGGAATTTTGATGCTCTGGAGAGCTTGCAATCACGCAGAATAATCAAAGAATTTCCGTGTTATTGTGAAAGAAGCAGTGAAATGCCATTAAGTCTGTGATTCAATCATGTTTTCCATTCGAAAAATGGATACTGAAATACTTTAAGTGTTTAAAGTAGAATAGAATGTTCCTCGGAGACACTTTTTGGAAACGAAATTTTTACAATTCTTGTCTTGTCTACTGCATGTATAGACATATTTGAAGGCCTTGGATTTGAAGAAGTATGTAATGTACAGCTTTTATTAAATTTGAACACTCTATTTGTCATCATGGAGTCAATACATGATATAGCAGCATTTTGCATTCCAAATACCGGTAGATTTTAGTGAATTTGTTTCTCGGATACCAATGTTTGTGAGGTGTCTTTCGACTTTCATTCTAGATTATGAAAGAGAATGGTTTTAAAACATCCACGTAGAAAGTCTGAACAAACACTTAAACACTGTTTCTTTAATTCCAATATTACTTTGATTTTGACTTTTATTCTTGATGATAATATGATTGTTTTGATTATGAGAGAATGGTTTAGAACTTTCTCAGAAAGTTTGAGCGAAAGTTTAAAACTCTCTGCTTTTTGGCCAAGAGAGATGACTGCCATACAACAGAGAGTCAAATAACAGCAAACAAACAAAACATACCTTTTTTACAACGTTGCAGAGATATTCAGAAACTGAAAAGTAGTCTCCAAGTCATTCAGTATATCCAGCATTTTGTTTATAGGAAAGATATATAATCTGGTATGAATGAATGGGTATGAACTTAAACCATTAATTGGCCATGTTAACTGCAAACGAAATGCTGAGATATTTATTCAGTGCAATTTGCATGTCTCCCGATCCAAAGACTTTGCTTTCCCTGGTCAGCAAGAATGTTTGCAGGGAAAGAGTAAATTTTGATTTTTACAGAGCTATTAACGGTCTGAGTCAAATGGACTGTCTCTACTTAAAATGCCAAGACACCTATGACTAACCTGTTGCTGCAGCTATTTACGATGAAACGGCTAATATTAAAAAAACAGATGTGAACAGCGATAATAGACCATTACTTAACAACCTCACTGATCACAAATTCCTCTATTCATGATGTCTAGTTATTGGCATTCTAGTATTTTACTTCATTTGCTTCAAAATGTAGGAGATCATATTCATATATGTGTTTGATCAAGACTTGACACGGCTAAAATTGGCTGAACACCTGCAAAAATATTTTTTGAAGTATGTTTGCAAAAAGCTGTGAAATGTAGACTTGGATCACATTCTCTGGCTGAGTTTAGCAGAGAAAAACCCAACTGACAAGCTAAATGTCATTGAAAGTTATGAAATAAGTGATTTTATGTGAAATGAGCAAAATTTTGTACTTACTTTAGTTGTGCTGTGGGTTTTCAGTATTGTCAACCGTGGCCCATCAAGGCTAAAATATGCTGCAAAGTTGAGATGGGTTTGGGGATAAATAGTGCTGAGCAGGCTGCAACGTGGGCATTTTACAGTGAAGTAGATTATTTTGGAGTGGTCCTGATTATGTCAATCACTTGTAATAATTTGGCCATATCAAATTAATTATGTGTTTCCCCAAAATGGTCCTTTTTCAGTCATATTCAGTGACTAGAAACTGCAACAGTAGGAACGTACGCATCAGCGCCCAATCTGCTGTACTGTATATGATTTTATAAATGTTCTTGTGAATTTTTGCATTTTTTTTTCACAAAAATATTATGATCAGAGGATTTTAATGATGCTGTTGATGTTTTTTATCAAGGCTTTTTATCAAGGCTGATTTTTTTCCCCCAAAATTAGGTTTTTGTGCATGTGTGGTACCTTTCATGAGAAGGCCCAGACTCTATATCTCTATGACAGTCGTACCATTTGGGTCCACCAAAAGTACCAGCTGCAAGTCAGAGTGGTTCCAAATCTTTAAATTGTGACTAAAAATACAACTTGAATGTGCTAGCTAAGGATTGATTCTCGTTGAGGAGGTGTCGTTGTGACACTTTGTAAAATAATCAAGACCACATCTTGAGAAACATATAAGAAATTTTGTATGAAATTTTTCTCTGACGCAAACATGTATGTGTGGCATGTTAGTGTGCACACACACACTAGGCTGCCTGGATGAAATATTGATAAATAATAGGCTGAAATATAATTGCTTGAAAAATGACCACTTTTAGCATAATGATGGAATGACAAACCTGCCGCCATTTGACATTTATGGTTCTCCAGGTAAGCCAAAATGATTTGGTTGAATGCTGTGTGTACTTCATGTTGTCAACTGTATTTTCATTATGATATAATTTTGGAAGTATTTCATCTGTGTTGGCAAAGAGCACAAAATTTTAAATTTAATATTAGCTGTGCTTAATACTATACAATACCAATGTTTGGTTCAGTCTGAATCTAGCATTCTAGTCTGGTGATATTTGGCCGTTAACTAGTCAACTGAAACTCCGGTGTCTCAAAATGTGAGTGCACCATCTCATTTCCTTTCTGGAAAACGCTCATTTGCATTTTCAACTAAAGGAAACCATGATGATCCGTTTGTAGCCAAGGAAGCCCAAATCTTAGTAACCAATGGAAAAGAATACATTCCATGCCACTTTTAAAACTATCAACACCAATGGCAGTCAACTATCATGCATATGAAGGAACTTTTCCAGAATTTTGGTTTGTCAGTTCTTGCACTATCAGGCATAATCAATTTAATTTTATGAGTTTGGTGTTAGTACCTACAGGCGTGTTTTCATTTAGAATTGTCCTAACTCTAACATGCCAGATTATAAGTCAGTTGAATGTCAGTAACACAGCACAAGTTCAAACACAACATGGAATCCCACATTTTTGTCAGTTTGTTTGGCATTTTCACTTATATGCTCAAAGAGATTACGCTATAAACCATTTTAAGTGAGATACCACACAACAATACAATTAGAAATCGATAAGCCAAGTGCAGTTTGATCATCTAGAACTATGATTTCATAATTTGCCTGGCTGGTAATAGTTACAGTGTTCAGTTGATCGTCATCTGTACATAAGTACATCAAAATATACACAGTGAAAAGCTTTTGAGATGAAGCAATATTCAAAATCTATAGCACACTCTTCAAGTCCCAGAATGCATGACAATTTCATGCAAATTTTCAACATGTATTAGACTGTTTTTTCAAACTGTAACAAAGTAAATTCAGTTTCTGTCCCCTTTCTGTCTCCCATTTTTTCAAATGAGAATTCATGTACTGACCATTAATGTACATTTTAATATCAAAAATAACATTCTGATATGTGTATGCCAGCCCTGTTGACAACAAGCTCCTTTGCTAACACCACGGTCTCTCTAAAACTAACATTTTTATTTCAAGTTATAAGGCACATTGAATTACTTCCAGTTTCTGTAACAAGTAAAACTTGGTGTGATAGAGGGCGCTATTTGTCAGGACAACACTGATAGACATTTGTTTGGCCAGCCACACCTGTGTATGCAACATATAAACATACTTGACATTAGTATGTGCATTCTAAGTATTCCTGTCTATATTTTTGATATCTAATGAGGGTTGAGCACTTTACAGACTGTCATTGAATATCATAGGAATTGTAGAAAAGAAACTTACAGGGCTTTCATGGTGCCTGAAGACAAGAGTTACTGTGATAGGTATCTCATAAGCAAATGTGTTGAAAAAAACCAGAAATCAAAGAATTAACAGAAACATTCATAAAATGAATCAGGGAACAGTTGCCAATTGAAACTTTAAATTGTTAAATTTGTATCGACATTCGATAGACAACAACAAAAACAACAACAACACTAATGACAACAGCATTGTCTATAATGGGTGAATATTGTTTGCAGATACTCTTACCCCGTGAAATGTTGGCAGCTGCAGGAAGAATCTCAAACAAACATTTAACTTGATTTGTTCAGAGTATGTAGATTTTGAATTTATTGTGACGCAGCTGGCTGGAGACAGCAAATACTTGCAATGTGAAAAAAAAACACAATTCGTTTTCAGATGTCATCTTCAATTTTCTTGATGTGATGAAGCACACTATTTTTTTACTAAGTTAGAGGCTTTTTAATTTTAATTGGTTAATGTTTATATTTTCTGTAGAACCATCGTTATAACAACTTTTTAAATTAAACACGTAATACATTATTTTTTATATTGATGGAACAATATGCATCATACATTTTTTGAAATTTTCAAAATTAGACTGTATTACTCAGCATCTTGGCATCTACAGGCTAATGCAGTACCATACCAAGGTGTGCTAATCTGAAAAAGATCAAGTGCTAACAAGTTTCAAGGGGCCACTTATGTAAACCACTCTATCTTGTATGTCATACATGGAATTCCTCAAAAGGTAAACACGTATATTATGACGTACTTGAAATGAGACGCCTTGGTTCTACCGTTTGTGTGGACAGGATGAGGGGCACACTTGATGGATCATAAATGTACCTCTACTCAGGGGGATTTTGAGGAGGTCAATATTTGTTTGTCTTCTCATGTAGCAATTGTCAATGTGATGATATGTAACGTGTACATGAACTGCCTTTTATGTGTTCATGTGTCATCAGGGCTCAAGATTTGTTTTTCTACCTCCTTCCCATGTCACTGGTAACATCAAACCTGCACAGATATGAAAAGTTTTTGTCCTCAAATATATATTTGAAGTAATTTTTTTTTAAGTTTTAAAGGCACAGTAGCTGCAAATTTTGATGATTTTCTTCCTCTATTATTTTTTTTTTGCATTTAAATCACAAGATCTTTTTGTACCCACCAAAGCTTTTTGAAACACCCACTACTTAGCTTGTCAAGGCAGCCTTTGTACATATACAATTGCAAAATTATTGTTGACATTTGAATTTTAGTCTGGACGAAAATTCACTTTTCACACAATAACATCACAAGTTTGACAAGCTGAATACTATGTTTCTAAATGTGTTTTGCTGAGTAGAACAAGAAATGTGATTGACCTTAAAAACAAAAATAGTTGAAAAACATCTGATTCAAATGTTACTCTCCCTTTGATTTGATGGCCTTCATTGCACTAACAATCACTCCAAAATTTTTTATCCTTTCCAAATATTTCTTGAACTAGATAGTGTAAAAGACCTAATCTTAAAATTTCCAAAGGTGCTTGAACTTAAAACCTGCATATATATGATTGAGAAGAGAAACTTTTAATATCAAGGTTGCACTAAACATTTGTACATGTACTTTTCAAAACCACCTGGTCAAGGCATCAAATTCCTGTCCAAGACAGAGAAACAAGTATTATTTTAAGCACTGGTCATGATGCTCAAGGTTTTGATCCATTTCTCATTGTTACAGTAGTACTTTGTACCTGGCTGGGAAGATATCTGAACAATGTCTAAGCATGTGGCTGTAGTAACCTGTTCATACCCACTTCCTTGTAAACAGGTCCAAAATCACTATTAACAACAATGGGTTTAGACCAAACCACGGCGGTGGAAGGGTTAAACACTCCCCACATCAAACGAAATGACTCTGCCCCGTGCAATAAACCAATGCCTAGCAAATATCATAAAATAACTGCGGTCACTTTGTTTGCTCACTTCTCTTTATTTTGTATTTATCATCATTTGTGAAGTGTCAATGGGGAGGTTTGACAGCTCACAAAACCCTCCCCTCAAGCTTATCAGCAGATGTATTAAGAGCCCCTCAGAAAAAGCTGTAACAATATTTCCTGTATCTCTATGTCCTTTAAAAGCAAAAAAAGTGACTATTGGTGATCTGTTGCTACTTTTGATGTACGAGATGTTACTCTTTTCTTGCTTTTCATAATTTGTTTGAGCACTGTACATGAACTCCTCAGCCACGCCAGCCTTTGTCATAGGCAGCCTGCAGGGCATCTGGTAATGGTATAGCAGGCCATATTCTGCGATCTTGGTCCTTGACTTTGTGTTCCTCATCCTTATCCTCTACCTCCTCGGTATTTCCATCATCATCATTACTGGCCTCATCCATCTCTCCCCTTGGCCTCACCCCTCTCCGTTTCCGCATCTTATGTGAATTTTCCCTGTCTTCCATGAATTGATGACTTTCAAACAGCAGCTTCTGAGAGCCATCTGCCTCAGGCACAGCTTTCAGGGCATCTCTCATTTTCATGTACACCGGAAGGAAAGGAAAACCTGACTGTGCCTTCCCTCCCTCCTCAGAAGTGGAATCAGCCATCTCAACATTGTCATCCTCTGACGGAACTTTATACATTGGCTTAAATGGGTAATCGGCTTGCAACACGGCACCAGCTTTTGAAGCAGACTTGCCACGTCCTGGTCTCTCTGTCACTTTAGCTTCTGTTACTTGCTTCTCAGAATCTTTCAACGTCGGCGTTTCACTTTCTTGAAATCCAGGTGAAACATCAGTGATCAGATCCATCAGGTCATCCTCACTGTCATCATAGTTTTTTTCGTGATAGCGATCAGATACTCTAACTACATCTATTTGCCATGGATACGGGGAAGACACGGCAGGTGTTACCATGGTTACAAACCAAGTAATGAAGATACACTTTGTGGTAGACATGCCTTTCCTAGAAAATGAAAGAAACATGTTTTCAATTTGATGTGTCTCTATGTTATGTTTCAGTGGCTCCTAGGACTAAGTGACGATTGCAAATATGGATTTAGCTCCAAAAATATAAGTACACATGAATGAAACCCCGTCAACTGAATCAGAACAATATTACCAAGTTATAATCTACATCATAGTCATAAGTTCCATAGTGACAAACTCGATATAACAAACACGAACAGCACAGCAAGGATAGACAGCAAACAAGTACTGGTGCATGCAACAAAGTTGTCAAGCCGAGTTCAGTGATGATTGTTCTGGTTGAATTTGTTGGCTTTGAAAACTAGCATGTGTGAATGCACCCCGGTTTGTAGGATTGCTTCATTGAATTCCGGCTTTGTGGAGGGTCGCAGTCAAGATACCAAGTAATTTACCACTTTTTTGAGGTGTGGATTTTAATAGCTTAGCTGAGTGGTTTTCATAGTAGACTTTGGTATTATAGATTGCAAGCTTAATCCTGTTGAAAACTTATCAGAATATCACACGATGCATCCTAATTTGTTGAAAAGTGGTAAACTACGGTATGCCAGTGGATGCATGTACTTGTTATACTCTACTGACTGATAACAATACAATATCTTACTTGCTGTTGTACCTGTTCTCATCAGAAATTAATTTGAATTTCTTAGAAAGTCAGTACATAATGTTAACAGAAAAATAAATACTTATATTTGCATATTTAATGATCATGTTCCTTTTTTTCTAATATTGATTTTTGGCATATCTGAGTAAGTTTGCTCTGATTTCATGAGATTAAGGTAGTATGCGTCTTGAGAATGAAAGACTTAAAATTTTGCTCAAACTTTCCTCAATGACACTTTTGAACATTCTCTTACCAAATCAAAAATTAAAATCAGGGTCAATGTGCAAAATTTGGTACTAGAGATTAAAACTACCTAAGATTTCCTGATATTTGAAATTCAAAATGGCCGCCATCCCTGTATTAACTCCATGGAGGAAAATAAAATTTTTGATTTTTGAAAATATAAGATGTTGAAAACTTTTGTAACACTAAGAACTTTAAAATGAACCCCGACAAGTGGTAGATCTGAATAGAATTGATAAAATCTGAAAGCCTAAATTTCTGTCCCCGAGGCGCATTCTACTTTAAGCACCTCGAAATCTGTAGATCTGTGACTCAACTGAAACATGATCATCTGAGTTATGGATGTACATCAAAGGAGACTTTTCAGGACTCTTTTTTCACCAAAATCAAAAAAATTGTGCCACTTTGCACGCAGACATTTAAAAGAAATATTATTTCCTTTTTATAGTCAATAAATCATTTGACAAAAAACATTATTTGTACAAGGAAAGGACAACAGACTTGGCAAAGTGGTTTCAGTCATATCGGAATACGTGCAAAGTTACAAACTATTTAGTTTTCAGTTAAAGTTTATCAGGCAGAAATACAGCCCAAACTTTTAATACTATAAAAAATCCATATCTTTGGAAGTTCTCAGCTCATTTCACACATTCAAGCTTTCCCCATAATCTGTCCAACCAAATAGTATTTAGTGAGGAAAACTACAGCTGCACTGTCTGCCAAATGCTTGACTTGGCAATGAGATACCATCAGATGACGGCACAACTTGCCGTGGAATACCGGCGCATGAAACTGGTAATATCATCAAGAGGACTGAGAATCAGAAAAGCTTTTTTTTATTAGACATTGTCTGATGTGATTTTGTCTGACTTTTTGTCTGCAATTTTCTGTAACAAACAGGTACCGGTATTTTTACGTATTGGTACATCTGCCCAACCTCTTGCTAAATAAACATTTAAGCAAAAGAAAACCCATGGTATTTCAGTTCCGGTATATTTATAATAACTTTTCAGGCATATCGCAATTAAAAGTCAGAAAAGTTTTGGATTTGATAAATTACAGGCTTTTGTGCAAAATATACTAAACTCACTACGTACCTGTATATTGTTAAATGTTGTGAATATCCAAATGTTGCCTCGTTCCTGTCAAATCTCAACAATGTTGAGATATTGGGATTGGTGTGAAATAAATAGTGTTGTTATGGGTGCAACGTGGGCATTTTGCTATTAAGTGGATTACGTTTAAGGGGTTTTGATTATGTCAATCACTTGCAATAACTATGGCAACCTAAAATCAATTTTTTGTTTCGCCGGATTATATTATGGGCTATATTTGAATGGAAAACACTAGAAATGAGCTGTTTTTCAACTCTGATATCTTCATTGGTGCATCAGTTTGAGTCGATTTTTCTTGTCAACCAACCAGAAAAGTTCTTCCCTGACTAATTTCGTGAGTCTGAAAAGCCATGTGACGATCAATATGTAAATTTCATACACCGAACACAGTGAAGTTTTATTTAAACTGCTTTACCTTAAAACAAGTTTTGTATATCTTGATGCTTCTTCTCTCAGAGAGTCTAATAATCTTAATGAAAGATCACACAAAGAGCTGCTGATCAGTCTAATCATAGTATCTCTCATTGTTGAAAGCAACTTATATAAACGGTGAAGTGAGGCCATAGTTAACTCAGAATCTATGAAGCCATACCGACAAATTCATTCTCTCAATGTCTGTCCATGATTGCAGGTCCATGATGTCTTTCTTTTTGTTTGGCTACATGTTTCAAAACATGACATCTTGGTCCAGGGGTCTCATCATACATGTGAAGTTATTTTTTCATCTTTTAGCACACAAATGAAAGATATTTCAAACATATCCCTTCAAGATTTGATGTGTATTTGGCCTTCTTTGTCAGATTACGGACAGAAATTTTGATTGCATTTGTGTATCAATGCAAGCTCTATATCTCTAGAGTGACAGAAGTGTTTTCACAGAAAGAAGTCAATTTTTGTCACCAACATAAAATATACCTCAGTCAATTTTTTTTCAGATTTTTGCTAAAATTCTGGTAAAAAAACTGTAGTCAATGAAATGCCATGTCCATTTGGTAAAAATTATTTAAAAAATTACAGAACATTTATAAAAATTAGTGAAATGTTGCACTACAATTTTGGCGGGAAAAATTACGGGACTCAAAGGGTTAACACCCAAAATGTGCCTTCAAACCCAGGTAAAAAGATCTGACTGAATAAGTCTCTAGCTTAAAGTGACAAGAGAGTACGAAGTTCTGCGTAAATCTGTCGTGGTTTGGAAAATGGTTCAAAGTATTAGTCTAGGACTAAAATCACATTGGACCTCTTTGCTGACTGCCCTCCAGCTCATGAACTGGAAAAAATCTTTTCACTTCAGCCCTGTATCATTATTTGTAATCCGTAAAGTTTTCTTGCCCAAGAACCTTCTTTTTCCTCTGGCAAACATCTTACGCCACACTGTCGGCAAATTTTACGGAATAAATTCCCGGTGCCACAAAACACATCAGAAAATGAATGATTAAAAGATTTTCCCATGTAGTGCCATGTTTGGCCCTACACTGGGATTAACCCGTTTTTCCTCCCCATTTCCTTTGTAAACACTCCTACTTCGGTAAGCCTAGTACAACTTGGCATCTGTTTCCAGGATGATCTCATCTCTTATGTAAGACCATCCGTTACCCAGGCCGCTGCTCCTTATAACTGTCAAAGTTGTTATCTGTGTGAGGTTTGCCATCATTAGCTAATTCCTGTTATTCATGTAATCAGATGTACTATGAACATAGAGCTGAGGTTTTACGGCTTTGTTGCATAATATTTAGTCATCATACTCTAACCCCATCTGTTGCTAGGGATATTTGCCATGGAAATTTCACATTGATGAAGTTGAGAATGATGTGTAAAATACAGTGTTAGGGAGTCCTTTTCTTCCTATGTATTGTCCCAATCAAGGTGTTCCAAACTGTTGTATGTGGCTGGTGATTTTGATAAGGACAGAATTTGCATAGACAGGTTTTCCACTTTCCTTCCCATGGTCTCCTTCATGGTTAAAAACTTACCAATGTGGTCATACCAAAACCTCTCTGTGATGGAGGTTGAAGCTTCCTTTACTGTATGTACGTACCAAGTTCCACTTTCTTATGTATATTGGTATTCATGATTTTATTGAAGAAGTTTTAATATTTAACATTTTAATATTTAATATATATTTTTTGTGACGTTTTGCATTTGAAACATAAAATATAACACACCCTGAATCGGTTTGTAGAATTTTGTCTTGTTCTAGTGATAGTTGAATATTCTTACTTGATGGAGAGGTGTGCATTGAGTACAGGGTATATTCAACTGTATTTTATTCTGTGATTGTTGATTTTGCATTGAAATTCAAAGTGATATAACCATTCTATGTCAAAATCCCATTGAAGTTGAAACCATAAGATGGTTTGTGAACAATTCAGATATTCCTTCAGAAAATAGATCTTTTCAATGATTATGTTTTATACCATCTTATTGACCATTGTAAGGGTATTGTGGCTTAGTTTTCTACAAATTGCTCTGAAGGCGTATTAGGAACCCTGCAGTATGCTAAGCAACATCAGGGTTCCTCTAAGATAATGCAATTCACAGGCAAATCATGTAAATATCAAATTAATATATTTGAATGTTTACAACATCAAGACATAAACCGTAGAAGTTACTTTAGGTGTTGCAAACTAAGGCCAGCACTTCCTGTTTAGTGTACTGTCTCTAAATTACTATGCACTGATAAAAGCATTAAACGGAAAAAAAAGGAACTTTAACACAATCGAACACATTGAGTTAACAAGACTAGTGTGTTCTAAATGAATAGAAATGCCAGCCCACAATTCATAGTGTGCTCATCATCCATGACTATCTTTCAAAGTTGTCGTACTCTTGTTTACTCTTGGTTTAAGTCTTCTTGACTTCTATATTACTACCTGCAAGCATTACTTGAGTTTATTTGTTAGAATTACCTAGTTTTGTTTGCATTTTGTACCTGATAGAATGCATGGTAGAAGTGAAAGGTGTCTATGCATATTGTTACGTGCAGAGAAAACGAACAAAAGGTGAACTCAGCAGTTAACGTTTAAACAAAATTTATTACGAAAATAAAACTAATTGCTAAGTCAGGGATAGAGTACAAGCTTTAAAAGTGTACAGATTACTTATCTCAGCTGGGACGGCAAAGCTCCAGTCTCAGAGTTGTAACAGTCAGTCGGATGATGAACAGTCCTTTGGCTTGCAGGCTTGAAGCTGCACAAAGTCCACAGTATAAATCCAGCGTTGACAGTGAAGGTCTTGAAAAGTCTTGAGAATGACTACCGCTGGAGTTCAGTAACACACAAGAGACACGATCCCAAAAGTCTGACTGGAAGCTGTGCACGTCCCTTTTATAAAGGCATATAAGAACAATCTAGAACTTTTATTGACATGCTAATTACTGTTCTAAAATTATCTCCCTTACACAACTAATCAACTTTCCAGAACATTCCAAACATGACTAATTGAATTCAAGGTTGTGAGGTCATCAAGGGCAGTGACCTTGAGAATGTTCTAGACTAATTGAACTCAGGTCATGATGAGTGTGGGGGAATGACCTACATAACACACCCCCTCTTCAAAAAAGAAAATTTTTCAAAGAAAAATCTTTCTTTTACAAATGTAATCTTAAAAGTGTGAACAACAATAAGCTCTAAATACGAGAGAGACAGTCTGCAATTAAATTGTCTCTGCCTTTGATATGTCTAATGTCAAGATTAAACTCCTGTAACATTAAACTCCATCTTAGCAATCTCTGATTTTTGCCTTTAAATTTCTGCAGAAAAACAAGAGGGTTGTGATCAATATAAACCACTATTGGCTGATTTGAAGAAGTAACATAAACTTCAAAATGCTGTAAAGCTAATATCAAAGATAAACACTCTTTTTCAATTGTAGAGTAGTTTCTCTGAGATTTGTTAAATTTGCGTGAAAAATAGCAAACAGGATGATCTACACCATGACTATCCTCTTGCAATAAAACAGCACCAGCAGCCGTATCACTAGCATCTACAGCTAATTTGAATGGCAAAGTGAAATCTGGTGCAGACAACACTGGGGCACTTTGCAGTATGGCTTTAAGTGTATCAAATGCCTGTTGGCATTGCTCTGACCAAACAAACTTTACTTTCTTTTAAGTAAGTTAGTCAAAGGCTCAGTAATTGTGGAGAAATTTGGACAGAATTTTCTGTAGTAACCAGCCATACCGAGAAAGCGCATCAGTTGTCGTTTGCAGTTTGGTATGGGAAAACTTGAAATGGCACTGATTTTGGCATCAACAGGTTTTACCTCACCCTGTCCTACAGTATGTCCGAGGTAAGTTACCCTAGCCCAACCAAACTCAGATTTGGCAAGGTTGACAGTCAACATTGCTTTGCTCAGTCTCTCAAAGAACTTCCCGCATGAGCTTGATGTGTTCCTCCCAGGTGTCACTATACAGGACTACGTCGTCAACGTAAGCTGCACACCCGTCTAGCCCGGATATGACGTCGTTGATCATCCGTTGGAACGTTGCCGGAGAGTTCTTCATTCCGAATGGCATCACCTTGTACTGGAACAATCCGTCTGGTGTAACAAAGGCGGATATTTCACGAGCACGATCCGTCAGAGGGACTTGCCAAAATCCCTTCAGTAGGTCAAATTTCGTCACATACTTGGCTTTTCCACTCGGTCGATGCAGTCATCAATCCTCGGGATTGGGAAAGTGTCTGTCTTTGTTAAAGTGTTGACCTTCCTAAAGTCCGTGCACATACGATAACTGTGATCTGATTTGGGAACAAGTATGCACGGCGAACTCCAGTTACTTTTACTGGGTTCAATAAAGTCATTGTCCAGCAGGTATTTGACTTCTTCCTGGAGATATTTTGCTTTTGTTGGATTCAGTCTGTATGGATGTTGTTTTACAGGCTTACTGTCCCCAACATCAACGTCGTGATAGATGACGTTTGTCCTCGTTGGAACATCTTGAAACAGGTGTTTATATTCGTGGAGCAGTTCTTTCACCTGTTGTTGTTGTTCTGGCTGGAGGTGTGCCAACTTTGTAGACTCCAGCTTCTCCAGGATTTCTGAGTTCTGAAGCTTGACCGAGCCCAGCTTTGAGTTTAGAGTATTTTCACTCAAGTCAGTTTCAGTATCACTATCTTCATAATGGTTTGAACTGACTGCACTGACAGGCTGAGTTATAGTAGGATTATCCCTATCAAATATGGCTTAAGCATATTTATGTGACATAGCTGTTTTTGTTTTCGCCTGTCAGGTGTTATTATGATGTAATTTAAATCACTCAATTTCTTATCAATTAGATATGGCCCAAAGTAACGAGCATGGAGTGGTTTGCCAGGAATTGGAAGTAGAACAAGAACTTTTTGACCTGGTTCAAACTTCCGTTTTGAGGTGCTTTTATCATATTTGGTTTTCATTGACTGCTGAGATGACTCAAGATTTTCTCTGGCTAATTCACATGCTTTAGAGAGTTTTGTACGAAATCTGACACATATTGCAAAATATTCAGACAATCATCATCATCTGATAGGAATTTCTCTTTAACGAGCTTAAGTGGGCACGGACTGTATGTCCAAATACAAGCTCAAATGGGCTAAAACCAAGAGACTCCTGAATTGACTCTCTAACAGCAAAGAGCAAAAAATAAATTCCTTCATCCCACTGCTCTCTGTGTCAAAACAGTAGGTCCTAATCATGTTTTTCAAAGTTTGATGAAATCTCTCAAGAGCACCCTGACTTTCTGGATGATAGGCGGATGACCTATACTGTTTTAATGCCTAGCTGATTCATTACTTGTTGAAAAATACCAGACATAAAGTTGGAGCCTTGATCGGACTGGACACATTTAGGGAGGCCAAATAAAGTGAAAAATTTGACTAAAGCTCTCACTATAGTCTTTGTCTTTATATTTCTCAGTGGTATGGCTTCTGGGAACCGAGTTGATGTACACATTATTGTCAGCATGTACTCATTTCCTGATCTTGTTTTTGGTAGGGGCCCAACACAGTCTATTAGTATCCTACTAAATGGTTCTTGAAATGCAGGAATTGGCTGTAAAGGGGCCTTTGGAATGGTCTGATTTGGCCTTCCCACCACTTGACATGTGTGACAAGTTTTACAGAAATGTGCTACATCCTGCCTGAGATTAGGCCAATAAAAGTGACTGAGAATTTTATGAGAATTTTATGATAAGTTTTCCTGACTCCCAAGTGACCAGCCCAGGGCGTTTCATGGGCCAGGCGCAATATTTCAGCACGGTAGGGCTTTGGAACCACAATTTGATGTTTTATAGCCCAATCGTCATCAACCAAAACGTCTGGAGGTCTCCATTTACGCATGGAATACCAGATTTTGTATAATAGGAAACAGAGCTATCTGAAGTTTTACCTTCATCATCTACCCTGTCAAACAAAGACAAAATATCTGGGTCTTTGTGTTGTTCTGCAATGAGATTTGATCTAGAAAATGTCTGACTTTGGTCAGCAGAAGTTTTACTGGAAGTTTCAAATCCACGAGGGATAACGGAATGATCCGTGTCAAACACCTGACTGAGAAAGGTGTCATTTAAGTCAACATCTGTGACATTATTTTTGAGAGTATTTTGATTCTCGGAAGTTTTCTTTGACATGGCTCGAGTAATGGCACACGAAGGAAATAAATCGGGTATCTCTTGTTCAATTGGCTCTGGATCCTGATCTAAACTAGGATTATCAGTCACAAGTGGATTAGTAATGACCTTGTCCCCAGCAAGGTCGTTTCCGAGAAGAAGGTGAATCCCTTCAAAAGGCAAAAAAGGCCTAATACCTAAAGTCACAGGTCCAGAAACAAAGTCCGAAGACAAATAGACATTATGGAGAGGAACAGGAATGTAGTCATTACAATCTACCCCCTTAATAAGAACTTTAGAACCTGAAATGACTTTTCAGAAAACGGCAGGGTATCTGCCAACAAAAGAGACTGGGAAGCCCCGGTATCTCTTAAAATTTTGACAGGGGTAGCGGAAGAAAAATCACTAGAAAGTGATATAAAACCATCATGAATAAATGGTTCGAAAATACCCATAATGCTATCTTGAGAAGAATTGACCTTGACCTCATTAATTGGGGATGAGAGGGGTTAACCTCAGAAAATGTGTTGCACACATTATTAGACTCTAATTGAGTTGATGAAGAAATAAAGCCGGTGGGCTTAGATCCACTTTGACTACTTTGACCTTCACGTTTTCTTTTCAATTTAAAACAATCTGACATTAAATGGCCGTCTTTCTTACAATAATTACAAGAAAGTGTACCGAACTGTTTGTCAGAAGGAGATTGAGACTTGGGATCTGATGATGTGGGAGTGTTACTTGAACTCTGTGAACTGCTGTCATTTGATTTTCTACTCTCCTTTGAAAAATTCTTGGATGAAAGGACGAGTTAAATTTACCTGCATTGTTTCTGTATGAAAAGGACTGGGATGGTTTGCTGAGAATGAAGATTTGTGGGTCAATGAATAATCATCGGCCAAACGTGCAGCAACCTCCAATGTATCTGCCTTTTGTTCATTGATAAACGTCTTGATGTCACTCCGGATGCACCTTTTAAATTCCTCAATCAAAACAAGTTGTCGTAATTTGTCATAATTCTGACTGACCTTTTCCGAAGAACACCAACGATCAAACAGTTGTTCTTTTGTTCGAGCAAATTCAACATAAGTTTGATCCTTCACCTTCTCACAATCCCTAAATTTCTGACGATAAGCTTCAGGCACCAACTCATAGCCCTTGAGATTAATTCCTTCACAGAATCATAATTTGAAGCCTGCTCTACTGACAACTGAATGTAAATTTCTCTGGCTTTACCCACCAAAGCACTCTGCAAAAGCATAGACCAGGACTCCTTAGGCCAGTTCAGACTCTGAGCAATTTTCTCAAAATGAAGGAAATATTTATCGACATCCTTTTCTTGGAAAGGGGGAACTAACCTGAAATGCTTAGTGATGTCAAACTTGTCTGAAGGGAAGAATTTTCCTGACTGTCCAAGCTCTAAACGTCTCATTTCTAACTGCAGTCGGTGTTCTGCTAATTCTCTTTCCTTTTCTTTTTCCTCTCTTTCTTTCTCCCTTTGTCTTTCTTCCATTTGCAATTCTTTTTCTTTCATTTCCAATTCCCTCTCTTTCTGTCTTTCTTCCATTTCTAACTGCATTTGTATTTTTTCTTTTTCTAATACCTGTCTCTCCTTTTCCATTTGTAATTCTTTTTCTTTCATTTGTAATTCTTTTTCTTTTCTAATGCCAATTTTTTTAGCTTGAAATCTGCCTGTATTTCCAATTCTAATTTTTTGAGTTCAAGGAAGACTCAGGCTCATAATCTTTTAAGGCAGACTCCTCAAAATGGCCAGAATTAACTAAATGTTTTGCAATCTTGAACTGTATTTCTCGCTTGCGCATAGATCTTTTGACATCTACTTTAAGGAAATTGGCCAGTGCTATGAGGTTGTCTTTTCTGAGGGAATTAAATGTGTCCTGATCAAGGTCATCCATAAATTCGTCTGGCTTGAATTCCGCCATGATTGAATTTAGCTGAGTTCACAGTATACAGTAGTTTTGAAAAGGTAGGCAAAATGTTGTCAAACGGCTCAAAATATTCGTCTCCCGGACGAGCCCCCAATTTTGTTACGTGCAGAGAAAACGAACAAAAGGGTGAACTCAGCAGTTAACGTTTAAACAAAATTTATTACGAAAATAAAACTAATTGCTAAGTCAGGGATAGAGTACAAGCTTTAAAAGTGTACAGATACTTATCTCAGCTGGGACGGCAAAGCTCCAGTCTCAGAGTTGTAACAGTCAGTCGGATGAATGAACAGTCCTTTGGCTTGCAGGCTTGAAGCTGCACAAAGTCCACAGTATAAATCCAGCGTTGACAGTGAAGGTCTTGAAAGTCTTGAGAATGACTACCGCTGGAGTTCAGTAACACACAAGAGACACGATCCCAAAAGTCTGACTGGAAGCTGTGCACGTCCCTTTTATAAAGGCATATAAGAACAATCTAGAACTTTTATTGACATGCTAATTACTGTTCTAAATTATCTCCCTTACACAACTAATCAACTTTCCAGAACATTCCAAACATGACTAATTGAATTCAAGGTTGTGAGGTCATCAAGGGCAGTGACCTTGAGAATGTTCTAGGCTAATTGAACTCAGGTCATGATGAGTGTGGGGGGAATGACCTACATAACAATATTTATCACCACAGTCGCTTACAAAACTCCATGCAAAGTCAACCTTTAGTTGTCAGATATGTACATTTGCGAAAGGAGGCACCCAGGGACAGTGGTTAGGGTACTGGTCTCACTATTGTGGGATGGTAAGTTTGAGACCCGTAAGTCCAGAGTACAAACTCACTGTTGGGGAATGGGGAGTTTGAGACCCGGTAACAGTCCAGAGTTATGCATTGACTCACCGTTGGGGGATGGTTAGTCCTTGACTCTATCAAGGTGTTGTGCCCTTGAGCAAGACACTCTACTCCTCATTGCTCCATCGGGCAGTGGGCTATGGGTCTCTCAACCTGTGAGTGGGCAATACCTATTGGATGTTGGATTTAATAAAATAAAATAATAGGGGGATGCGCGTCTGATGATATTTTTTAATCTAAGAAATTTTAGCACAGCAAAGATAGATCCAGTCATGTCCCAACCCATAGTAAAGAGTGCAACTCACAAAAGCAAGCAGGATTTCCAATCTGCTGGTGTGTGACTGTTAAACAAGTGTTGCTCTGCACCATCTAGCTAGATTCTTACATCAGTGTGGTTACTGTTTGCAAAGATTTAAAGTCAGACACCACGAAGAGAAAAAAACAGCTGTACTTAAGTTTAACAAGCAAATATGTATCCAGCAGATGGTCAAAAAACCTGTTAAAAGTATCATGTAAGTATGGTGTGTCATCCCTAGAGTTTGCTTACTTTGTCCAAGTGGCATGTCCGATCCCAAACATCCATCAAAAATGATGTAACCTTATCGTGTACTTTACTCTACTTTTACACATTGTGAGTGACTTGAATGGGTGGCTCTGCCAATTTTTTTGTTTCAGAACTCATCTTCGCTTTTTCTGTTTGCCTTTTTCTGTTTGTTGTGCATATTTCATATGTAAGGCTTACACTACAGTAACTTTGTACATAGCAACACTAAAGGTGCATAGTCTTGTGGACAGAATTTGCATAATGAAAAATTTTAATATTCACAAAAACTGGGATAAAAACTAGTAAAGTTTACATTGCCAATTTGATGTAGAAGGGAAATATTGAGTGTAATATTTAATAGAAAAAGTAAGTGGGTTATGCCAACTGCCCATAGGGGCCATGACCATGCATTTCAAAACATTTTGAGCAACATGTTTGATAGATTA
Organism: Ptychodera flava; assembly: GCF_041260155.1. NCBI lineage: Eukaryota > Metazoa > Hemichordata > Enteropneusta > Ptychoderidae > Ptychodera > Ptychodera flava. Next base: position 19,860,384 of record NC_091937.1, on the reverse strand, counting down.
TTCAACAAAACACTCTCACAGCCAATATCATCGATATGGGCACAAGGAAGTCCTCAAATTTATGCCGACTCGGTTTTGGAACTCGGAGTGTATGGTTTGAGATACTCCTACATACCTGCTATCCTATGAAAATAACTATGGATCATTTTGGTACGAGGTTTGATGAGAGTTTATACTGAGAAATTCATTTCCAGGTGTGTCGAGCTCTTGTTAATTGCGACAACAACAAGGTTTGGTCAGTGTTTTAAAACATACATTCACTCAGTTTCTCCTGTGGTTTTGTGTACTGGCATCTTTTTGATTGATATTTAGCGACTCCGGACAAAACTGTTGTTACAAACTAAATTGGTTGATAGCAGTGACCAATGTAAATGCATGATGTCACGCATCAACAAGAAATATCCAGTAATAAACTTATAAAGTGATACTTTTCTTTGAAAATTTACGTGTGTCAGTATTTTAAATGTTTATTTTCACGGCAAATAATGATTGGGTTGTGTCCAGTTTCTCAAATAAGAAATGGACAATCCTCCTGTCTTTGTATATCCATGGCTCTGAGCCTTAGTTATTTTCTTTAATGAATATGCAATGTCAGGCTTGAATATTTTTTGAATAGTACGTATGGATGGTATGAGCTCCACATCGAGAATTCCACTTTCACGTAGAGAACTTTCTCATCAAAAGCCATAATCAAAGGCTTGTCAGTCTTCAGAAAACTCCACAAACTCAGGAATGTCAGGCCTAGATTTATTTTTCAGATGACTGGTCAGTATTAACCTGTTCACCCTCAATTCCCTGTAAACAGGTCCACACTCACCATTGATAACAAAGGGTTTGGGCCAAACCATGGTGGTGAAAGGGTTAAACTGCTGTCAATACATCTGGATAATTGTGTTCACAGTTCTCCTTGAACAATTAATTTCGTGACATTCAGTATTTCGATGTTAAACACCTATCCTACTCAGGATGAGTACTTTCTATGTCAGTATATCTTAACATGGATTTTAGCACATTCCTTTTTCAAACATTCCACAAAGGAACAGTCAAAATAGTCTGGCAGGTTACAGTTTCTCATAATCAAACAGAAGAATAAACCATTTTAGAAGGGGAAGGTTGCATGAGGCGTAAAGTGTCTTTACTTTTTCTTTCGTTTTACTTTCAAAAGATTTGACTTGGTTAATAATAGATCAAATGTTTGAAAAGAACACACATGCATACACAATTTATGATGCAAAATCTGTCACGAAATATTCACAGTCATGAACCAATACCAGGCCCCTCCAACATACCCAACATCCAGTTTAAATGACGCCGACACAATCGTATGATAATTAATCTGTACTTGATGATAATTAGAACCTGGTGCATTGTAATCAACTGTGGAAGCCTACAGTTGGAAATGAATATCTAAATTGTGAACTCTCATCAAAGTTCTTTATTTTCATTAGAAAGAGAGAATGTTGGAAGAAAAATTGATAGCGACTTGGAAGCTTCCCTGCACACGTGTTAACATTGCTGGCTGTGAGGCAACGTATGCTAATTCCAAAGGTTTCTAAAATGTTGATGATTTTCATTAACTCGTTATTATTTTGCCTACCATGTACATCTGGAAAATTTCGTATTGTGTATATTGGTGGCTTTGACCGGTATATTTAACAATCATTTGCATAATTAATGAATTTGTGCAATGGGCCTTATATCAACCAAACATGAACCAAATTTGATGTAACAGTGCAGGCACACAAACCACGATCAATGCTATAAGTTTGGTGGTTGTGGTGTTCTCAAAATCAGCTCATTTGCATATTTAATGAATTAGTGTATATAAGGCCATTATATCAAATTCAATGGACCAACTTTCATTAGACCGTTCGCGCATTCGAATGTGAATAGCGTGACGGCAGGTCAGAGTCCTTATTAGCATATCAATAGAAGTCAAAGTTTGCTGCTGGAGTGAAAATCTTGAGTACTTCTCGGAAAATCAGCCAAATTAAGTAAACGAACCAGAAATTTTGTTCATAAAAGGAGTTTAGGGAATGAGCAATAATCAGAGTTCAGGTAGGTATAGGTCATTTTATTGAATTACGCTCACTTTGGTCTATTTTGCCGTTCAAAGTTCCGATACATGTGGTGTCGTTGTAATAGACCCACTTTCGCTCGCAGTTGGCCCGCTGCTATCCGTGGTGGGGTTGACCTTTGACCCTCATAACGACACATGCTACCCCACCAACAGATAGCTGCGTTTCCACAGCTATCAGAATTGTAACAACTTTAGCTCGGGTATCGAACCAATCTTTTTGAGGTTGGGGATTTAGCTGAGCGGTTTTATCTGTAGCTTTTTCTCGGCTAGGTGATTGGGTACCGTACGTTGTGAGTTCGAACCCGATTGAAACAATCGTATTGATTAGCTTGGCATTCTGATTATTAGGCTAAGCTTATCTGCATATTTAATGAATATCCGGAATAAGGCCATATATCAATCAAAACTGAAAGCACAGATTTTGACTGAACCTCTTTGATCCATTGATCATGTGTACAGGGTTCGTACGCTCCTGGAAAGTCCTGGAAAGTCCTGGAATTTAAAACCACTCCTGGAAACTCCTGGAAACTCCTGGAAAATTAAATTTACTCCTGGAAACTCCTTGAAAATCGCTAGTACGATCGCACATGGTCAAGAACGGCCAGATCATAAAGGCGAGAGTCAAACAGTAGAATTGTCGAACGTCAAAATCGTAAAATGTGAAAAGATGTTTTGCGACAGGTGGGGAGCCCTCCTGAGACAAAATTTGGAAGTGTAGTAGTGTTTCTTATAATGTCGTAAAAGGGTATCCTTGTACTAGTGTGGGCAAGACCATGTGTATTCCATGATCCACGGTTTTGCACGCACGTACAGTGACATCGAAGTATGCATGAGTAGCTTGTGGAGGGACCGTGTTGAAATTTAAAGCTTGTTCGGGTCATCAGTCTCAGCAATGCCTCCTGGAAAGTGTTTATTCAGCGATCATTGGTTGAAACAGCCCGAGTACATAGGATGGCTGGAGCGGGCACAAGATAAATTCGCGGCAAGATGCAAACTTTGTGAAAAGACTTTCGATGTATTGAAAAGCCTAGCCCTGCGTATGATGCTCCGTGTTCCCGTGGCTCGCCATTCGGTACATTCATGCGAGATATCGCCAGCCTTTGGGCCCTTGACCGTGTATTGCCAGCAACTAATGGTTTTGGACGTCATGCGAACAATTCTTTTTGCAGTCTGTGAGCGGTTGAGTGATTCGGTAGGCATAGATTGGAATCGAGTTGATTTCGGCCGAAAGTAGTTAGAAAAGTGTTTTTTTGTGTGCGGTCCAAATTGGGACTGCATGTCTATGGACCTTAGCAGGGCTGTAGTGGGAGGCTTTATAACACCGGGAACACACAGCATCATACGCTGGGCTATGAAAGGAGCAAAACATTGAGCTCTGGTAGAAAAAAACAGGAGCAAGTAAATAAATATTAATGATTTCTGTGCCCGATCTTCATCAAATGTAAAGTCATCGACTAATTCTAAGCCTTCCCCGAGTTTATCTTTCCGGACACCATACTCGCAACTCACAACTGTCTCAGTCATCAGCAATGTTATTCAATAAGTCGTCACCGTCAAAACCTGTCAACTCGTCATTGACTGTATTTGTCAGCAAAATTATGTCTTATAGGATGAACAGTGTTCTCCCCAGGCCATTTTAGCGTAGCGGTCCCGCTACGCTTTCGCCTCTCCCCGCTACGCTTTGATTCTCCCCGCTACGCTTTAAATATTCCCGCCATCCTTTAGTTCACACGCTAGCGCTCTGCGTAGCTACCAGCTGTTGCATGCATTGTCTACAATTAGCGTTCACTGCAACTTTCAACCTCGTGAAAGAGTGGAAGGTGTGAAGTATGGTATGCGTCCGATAACTTGTCCCTAAGTGTTGAGAGGAACGTTTAAAACAATAGAAGAATCGGCTGGGTTGTTCACAAGTTTTCATTCTACAATGACTATTACGACCAACAAAGACCTTTAGTCGGTATACATCGAGGACAAGTACTCACAGAGTTAGGCGGTGTAGCACTACCGGGCCTTTGATCACATTCCCATGCTTTGATCAACGAAATGGACCGCAAAAGAAACAAAAGAAGCAGTTGACTAGTTAGGTTGATTATGATTTTACAACGATGATCTTTTTTTTTGTCCGAGTACGATCACGATCGCGATCGAGTTCACATTGCATAAATTCCAATATGGCGGCGGCCATGTTGGCCGACGTGTTTATAACGTGTTGACATCGATCCTGGCGTCGCGTGTGGTTCCACTCTGACACGTTCTCTGAAAGATTTTACACCTGATTTTCGGGCACACAGTCCATGTAGCCGACAATGAGATGCAAATGATATGCGGTCAAGGTCTCCTCAACTAACTTTCAGCTGGTTCTTCAGTTTCTACTATTTTTTAGTATTTTTTACAAAGGCACAGACTTATTCTACCTGCAACTTAAAACTGATAGTGATTTTGTAGCTCATTCTTTACTATTTTTCATAGTTTTTGATAGCCGGTAACACACACTTCGTGTTCGTGTCGGCTACATGGACGATCTGCCGATTTTCGAGTGATTCTAGTCGTACTTAGTTCATGTCTTGTGATCATCTTGGTGTTATTTTTAAAATCAAGAATCGAACGACGATGTTCAGTGGCAGTGGTAGTTACAGGGGGGGGGGGGGGGGGGGGGGGCGGGTTGAAATTGATCCCGTGATGAACATATTCGCGGGCGTTTGTCGTTCAAAATGATATAAAACTCAATTACATTTGATTGTGTAAAGCTTAAACTTATGAATTTTCCTCTTTGTTGGCAATTTTTGACAATTTTATAAGCAATATATGTATTAATGAAACTCCAATCAGACGAACCATTTCTTGCTTTCAATCTGAACTTGCTGTTACTGTTTGAATCTTCTATTTTAATTGCAATTGTACTATACTGTGATGATTTATTTAAGTGTAATAAAGAGTTTCCATGATGTTCAAATTGCATACTTGTGTGTTACCAATTTGCATTTTGTTGTGAGTGTACATGAATGCGTAGGTGCATGTGCAAGCTTAATTATATCCATATGCAAATATAAATTAATGATATGCAAATGATTATGCAAATTAGCCGCTACGCTTTTGCTTGATCCTGGGGAGAACACTGATGAAGTTTTGTGGACAATGAAAACTTTAGAAAACATAGGGCCAAGTCCCTGAAGCTACTATAGACATGGATACAAAATTAAGTATTTCCTTACTGTATGAAATTATCTCACTAAGGTCATCCACGGACAAGTAAACTAAATATTAAAGCTGTCTGACCAGCGGTTTTGAAAGGACAAGCAACTCAACAGTTGACAGAGCTCTGCTGAGTTATGTAGAGAATAACCTTTTGTGACACATGTATTGATGAAGAAGGTGGATATCTTTGATTAACATTGTGAGTTCTGTTTAATAAGTTGAGACTGTACATACTCAGAGAAAGCACACTGAAGAGACAAAGGTTTGAAACTTAAGAAGTTCAAGGTCATCAAAAGCATTATAAGGAATCATGTTACACTTTCATTGCACTGTTTACACAGATTGCATAATTGCTATAAATAGCACATGAGGAATCTTTATACAGCCCAGCTTTACCATAAAAACCCTATCACTTTGACCACTCTTTTAATTGACCACTCTATTTTTTTCCTCAAAAAGTAATTTTATTTTATCCTTACCAAGTCAACCATAAATGGAAATTAGAACTTTCTCTATCTCTATCTCTATCTCTATTGACTATTTTGAGCAATTTCTTTAGATAACATACAGGGCACAATAAATGACGGTTCAGAATATGTCAAAGTTGGGATTCAGGAAAGTTGCCTTTACATGTTTTAATCCTCCAAGATGGTAAGCATTTCACTATGAACTGTCAAAAAAGTTGAACTTTCTGATAATTCTACACTAAAATTATTTTGGCTTTGATGATTTCCTAATTAATTCAATTATTTAAAATCATATTAATTATTTTTTTCTGGGTGAATTGATAGGGTTTATACAGTACAAGAATTACATACAATGTAAGTCAAATTTTGACCAAAAATGACAAAAAAATTCCTTAAAAATACAGATTTGCATATTTCATCACAATTTGAACAAGTCTAAGTTGGGTTACCCCTAGGGACCTGTATACCAAATAACAAAGCTGTCTGACCAGCGGTTATGAAGAAGAAGATTTTTTACCAAAAACACCTTTTTTGGCATTAATTTGCCTATTTTCAACAATATCAAAAAATTAAAAAAAACTGTTTCTCAAAATCGTATTTTTCATCTACACAACAAATATCAAATCAGTAAGTACTGCGGTTCTCAAGATATTTGAGTGGACGGACGCCTCACAAACGGACATACATACATACATACATACATACATACATACATACATACAGACTGACGACGGACGCCGGACGGATACCCATCCCAATAGCTTCTATAGACTATAGTCTATAGTAGCTAAAAATTAGTGTATGATGCTTATTAAAATTGCACGCTTTATCATGCAAACACTCCTGGAAAATGGCATTTTTCAACCACAAATACTCCTGGAAAATGGCAAAAAACTTCTGGAAAGTCCTGGAATTTTGATTTACTTGAAGTGTATGAACCTGTGTGTAGGTTTAGTTATACTGAAAATTGGATAAGCACAACATTCTGATCGGTAGCTTATTTGCATATTTAATGAATTCTGTAATGAGGCCATATATCAAAGCCAAACACAATGGATTCTATTGGATTTCTGAGCAACATCACTTACGCTCAGATTTAAGAATTCTGAAAGTTTGGTTTGTACATGTGCATTACCAGCTCACTTGTCAGTTACATATTAACTAACTTTCTGTAGTTATCAAAATTGAATGTACTGAATTTGATTTGACTTCTAAAGTTAAGTGTATGTACTTAAATTTAATCATACTGAAGGTTTGATTAGTGTGACATATCATAATTACCTCATTTGCACACATCATTAATGTGTGTAATGCGGCCATATATCGAAGCTGAATGTACCAACATTGATAAGACTTCCAGGTTACATTTAATTATGCATATTTTTGCTTCCATGCCATGTTTTTGATGCCGCAGACCTCTGAAATCTTACTTTGATTATATTTGCACTCAGATTTACCTTTTGTTGAACTTTCAGAATTCTTTTCATTGCTTTCAATGGAAAATCATTATTTTATCATAGCATCTTGGACTTTTGCTGAATAGCTTCTGCTTTCCTGATGCTTTGCTGATTGGTTTTGACTGTGATGTCATTGGTTTTGACTGTGATGTCATTGGTTTTGACTGTGATGTCATTGGTTTTGAGTGTGATGTCATTGGTTTTGACTGTGATGTCTTCACTGGGTGACTTGGTGCTGTACATTGTGAGTATGTCTCTGATCGAAAATCTACTGAATTATTATAATCGTTTTAGGAAGGTAACTCCCAAGTTTGAGATATCCTAGTTTGTCATAGAGTTGGTCATTTTTTTTTTTACTTTTTGAAATTATGAAAATGCCATGCCATGGCAGTTATTGGTCTTGGATAGATTCTTGCAATGTTCATAATTTTTTCTTGAAATATGCATGCAATAATTTTGTTTTGAAACACCTTAGATCTTAGGACAGCCATAATTTTGTTTCACATTTCTAATAGTGGAAGGTATTTCTGTCTGTAGATGACAATATACATACCAATGTGCGCGCCAAGATTTTTGAATTTCTCAGTGTGCATGTCATGTCATTCCTATAAATATACATTTCATAAAGTTTGAAGAAGATAAAGCATAGAGTAATGGGTTTTTATTTGCTTGAATTTTCTATAGACACGCGCCCCTATAAATTTGTTTTACCCCCATCGATTTTAATGATGAGGCTTGACCTAGTGTCAAGGAAGAGGAGGGGAAAAGTTGGACTCAAATATTGTGACTTCTTGGAAGACAAGTGGGTGTAAAAATCACAAAGATTCAACATGTGATTGATGAAGCTAATCTTTATTTGTAAGACCCCTCAAGTAGACGTTACAAGCATTGTAATTTGTGAAGAAAACAACCCCTTAACCTTATGAAGTACACTGTAGTGTTCTTTAGTTTTTAAGCACCATTGAAAGCTGTACGGCAAGATGATTTACTTGTTTGTGTATACATACACATATAGATGAGAGGACCTGTCCACAGGATGCTTGTTAAAAAAACCCAACAATCCCTCAACCTGTAATGCAAATCGTAGTGTGTTCTTGAGATCTGAAGGCAAGGTCTGCTCACTCAAATACAGATTCACTTATAAGAGAAGTATCCCAGGCAGTTTGGAAAAACCGTAAAAAGTTATTTGTCAATCTAACTTATGCTTGCTATATGAGAGGTTGTAAAGAACGGGTAGCTTTAACAGAGCCATTTTGACGAGTGCCTTGTCAAGTTAAGTTCAGTTGAGATTCACTTTGCCTTGATGTTCGTTGTACACCTGCCCAACTTGCAATGGTAGAGGTGGCCATATTTTGTGTGCCTGATCCCCAAATTTGCCGTCCTTGACACTTTGCTGACCAACATCACCACCGCCGCCGCCATCATTGCTATTCTGAGCTTCAATTAGCACATCCAGTATCTCTTTAAGCTCTTTGGTATCTACATCACCGTCTACAAGGCCGGGCTTCTCAGCTTCTGGCTTGAAACTATCAGGTGCCATCATCACATCCATAGGCTCATCCTGGTGGTCGGCGTTCCCGTCTGGGAAGGCCATGTGTAAGTTATACTCATTCCCGCGATGTTTCTGTAAATCTTCCAGAGGTTCAAAGTCACCCCATTGAGCATTGGCCATTGCTGCGTCTTGTTGTTGTTTGGAAGGTGCAGACAGGATGGGTGTTATCATGGAAACACACCAGATGAAGAGATTAAACTTTGCTTGAAACATCATTTGTCTGTCAAAAAAAAATAAACAAAACGTTAATAGTAAAATATACGCAAAGAAAACATTTTTCCATGAAAGTGTCGATTTTAAAAAAAAATCTGCCTATTGCCATTTAGTTAACAGTAGTTTATGATACAGATTCAAATACTTTCAAATAAAATCTTTCTGTTAATATGATAATTATGAAATTTAAAACTTCTATTTTCTCAATGATGGGCAAGTTTCTTATACTGGCATGGGACGGGCTTTTCTGGAGTTCATGCAGTAAGCCAATATTTCCGGTTATAGAGATGTAGAAAATATTTGGCAGCCGGCAAAAACAACCAGCTGTCAGAAAAAATTTACCAGCTGTGAAATTTATTAGTTAGATTAACAATCAGGGGCATTTTGCACAAATTTAATGTGCCCACACCTTGCTTGTAATCATCTATACTTAAATTTTTGCCACCTGTAACCAAAATTATCTACATCCCTGCTGATTTGTCGGAAACAGTCATTTCAAGGTGCTTAGTGTAGGCTCAGTGTGGTCTCTTCAAAAGAAACTACAGTTGAAGTCAGTGGAGAGAGCTGGAGCTTTAAAACAAGAATGGCAACAACTGCCAAGTGTTCACTAGATTATATTGTGATGCAAGAATGCAAAGTGTACCACTTGATTGTATGTCAAAACTAAATTTTGTGCACCACAAGTAAAAATGAATTAAGGGTGAATTACACAAATAACTTAGGTTGGTGGATTGAATATTCAGTAAGCAGTGTATTTCAAATTCAGAGTTTTACATGAAATATTTTACTGAACACCGACATCTAATGCAATTCCAGTATAAGCCATGTTATCATCACTTATCCAAGATCAGGTGACTTTAATTATGGAGCTTGAACCCTGATACCCTTCCAGTTAACCATTAGACAGAAACCAATGAATTCGCTCCGCAGAGTTGGAATAGGGGCTAAGAAATAAATTGTGTCACTATCATAGAAATTGTATTGCCACAAACTGATGACATCATGCCTGCCATAGACAAAACACAGTCGTCCACCATGGCAGCACTCAGTGCAATGTATTGTGAGTACCACTTCTGTAATGGTTCTTAAATTGCCCCTCCTTGAAGGAACAGAGTGTGTGCTTTCATTTTTAACAAAACACTTTGCTGAGGAAACAAATGTCTTTCACCAAATTGAGGATTCGGAGTGCATGGACATGTTGACATGATGAGTTTATAAGTTGAATATTGTATACCAGTATTGGAGATGATAATAGGGATATGTGAGGTGCTGGATGACTGGTGATATTGAGGCAAATATGGCAACATTCCAGAAGTGGAAATTGGTGCCGCAAAGACTATGGCCCTACATGTTGCGTATAGCCCTGAACTAACTTGAACCCATTGTGTCTGATCACCTCATTTCAGTGCCTTCAACTTCAAAACAAAACTTTTTTTATAAACCATACTGTAGCAATACTGAGATCTAAGTTTGCTAGTGGGTGTGGCTCAGTTGTTAATCTTCCTGACCACACCCTGATGAAGTTTAAACTGCCACGTCAAATCCATGCATCATCTTTATCTGTGTACAAGTGCACCGGGACTTCAGAGACATCAGATATGGCCAAGGAAAGCTGTGTTTCAACCATCTAACCAAAATCTTTCATGCAGTCACATTATTCTTTATAATCAGAAAGCAAGACCACTTAGAAATACAGGTTAAATTGGCCTAAAGTTATGCATTCTGTACTTAGGAGATGCATTTACAAGTCAGCAAGGCTTGCATTTTTCCCTCCACTCCGGTTGTATGAAGATATCAAGAAAAAACCCTTGTACCTGGGTATCCAGCTATGTCGTGTATCCATTAGCTCAGCAGTGAAGGCAGCTCTATACTTTTTAATCTTCAAGTGTGAAAGTTTTAATCCTAACAGAGCTAGGAAGACTAATTCTCTTATGAAAAATATACGTATTTTATGCACAGTATTGAAAAGTTTAGGAAAGCCAAATAGGTGAGAAAAAAGTGAAAGAGACAGAAATAAGAAAAAAATAACACAAAGGAAAACTAGTTTTCACAGTTTGAATGAGTCTGCTGACAAACTGATAAAATGCCCGTTTTCCATTTCATTGTACTGTGATTTTAATCCTGAACATTGATGAGTTACAGAACTACAGAGGTGTAACCCATAAGGAGAACAGTTTATGAAAATATTGTTGCACCCATTGCTGATAATTAACTGTCCAATACCTACATGTATGGTTAAAAGGCCAGGAGTTGTAACTCTCGATGATTTATTTTCTCTATTGTTGTTTTGTGTGCCTCTTGCAAGTTCTTGTTCTATTCCCAGACACATGTAGAAACACCCACTATATAGCTTGTCAACACATTATCTATACATGTAAAATGCATCGGTGTTGTTGAAATTTGTCTGGACCTGAATTCAAATATTAACAATAGCAATTCAGTCCACACGTGTACAAGGTGAGTTTATAAGTTGAATATTGTATATCTCAACATGCTTTGGGGAGTAGAACAAGAAATGGTAGTTGATGTTAAAACGAAAAAATTTAAAGTGAAAAAAAATCATCAGAAGTTACAGTTACTGTGCCCTTTAATAGAAAAATAGCCAGCAAGTATAGCACTAGCGTAATTTGAAATGACTCAGTGGACTTTATGTAGTTGAGATTTCAGCTGCAGTGCTATGCTATGAGCAGATGCGGATGTACCAAACATAAATGTCATCATTAGTGGTTTTCAGACTTCAGTGTGTTTGTCTGGGATACACGGTGAAGTCTACAGCCAGTCCTGGCTCAACTGCTATTTCAACCACAGTGTCATTTCATTGTATAATTATGAAGATACACCATATGATGGATGTCTCTTAAGATAATAAACTATTAAGAGGTGTGCAATTGTATTTAATATAAAATGTGGTGAAACTGATATGATACTTATGGCTATGAAAATGTCCGCACAGCACTGAGTCTGTCCGGTATGTAAGTAATTTTCTTCAAAAAATAGAATTTCAAAAACTGAAAATCTCAAACACTTCAAAATGTGTAGTATGAAACCCTGTAAACTCTTTTAGTAGTCTGTGTTAAAAGTTACCAAGTATTGTGAAAAAAAGCAATGACCAAAATATTAAAAAGAAATTACTGAGGAAAGTGTCCAATCAGTTTCCGATATGAAATCTGGAAATTTGAAAAACCTACCTCCTTTGCAGATGGTTATAGGATTCGGTGTGGTGTTTACAGACTTGTGGTGGTTATGTCACGGCCCAGCAATGTGGAAATGAAGTGATGGGTGTGCCTCTGGATGGAAACAATGTTGAAAATATTGCAACGTGGTCATTCCTGAAGCCAAGGGGGACTGGTGGGAGTGGTTGTCAATCACTTGCAATCATTCTGGCCAACCTGAATCAATTCTTTGTTTCTCTAAAACAGTTTGTCATTTTGAAATTGGTGTTGGCTATTGGATTAAAGTTTTTCATATCGTTGAATAATTTGTCAGAAGAGAAAAGAAATGCATGTTAAATATCACGGATATGGCGAATCAGAAAGTTGAGATAATTAGCATACTAAAAGTACTGCGTATTGCCTTGTTTGCATACAACATTTTTATCCATCGTCATGGTTTCCTGGCCACCTATTTTACAGTCAAGATAACACAGAATAAGTACTGGCTGAGTCCTGTGAAAGCTAAGCAAATATTTTCTGACAAATTAATCACATTTAAACTGTCAAGCTCCCTTCAGGATTTCAAAAAACTGAAGTGTGGTAGTAACAGTAGTAACCTGGCTGTTTGCTATTAGCGTCAATGCACCAGCTTATGAAGTCATTACACCAAAATCACAATGTAAGGTCATGTGTTAAAGGTTAAAGGTCAATGGGTAGCTCTAATGAAATTCTAATATATGTGTTAGCACTCACAGTATTTTCCAAATCATAGTGAGACTTGGTCTAACCCTTTATATATGCAGTAGTGCTATTTCAATTGACATGTATAAACAGAAAAGTAGGGAAATTGGTCGGTAACAATACTCTTGGCCAAGTGATTGCTAGAACAAGCCAGATCAAAAGTTCCTATACATGGTCTATATGAATGACATATCCCAAAAGTCAGATTAAAAGTTTCAAATGTGATATTTCATTCAACATTTGGTTGAGCTACCTATTTCAATAAAAGAAACTTGAACTTTGAACTTCCTGGTGTATTTTTGACCCGCTATTTGTAGCTTTCAGCAGGTTTTAAAAACATTTTCCAGGCACTATGAGTTACTCTTCGATTGGAATAACGTGTTTACTCTTGAAAATTCACATTCAGAGAAGAAGAATGTTATATCTGTAAAGAGCCTTTTGCGTAGATATTGGACAAATGAATCTAGTGTATTAGTCCCAACATGGACACACGACCTATACTTCATATTATCCTGCTCTTGAATACGCTTGGTGAGCTGCTGATGCCAACTGTGTATATGTGAATGCTTTCAGTGTTTTGGGTGTGGCAGTTTGATGGCAACGTCTTTGACTTTTAAAATTCCATACCCCTGAAGCAAGTCCAGCAAATTCTCCGTTCCTTCAACAACTTTACTGAATTGATGTTTCCAATACTGTTTGTGCTGTTGAGAAAGTTTCGTACGCCCACATATACCAACAAACAGAGTATGTGATTTTTTTTTCTGTTCGAGGAAATATTTTCCACTCTTGTTGAAACGGGAACTCTCAGCAGCATCCACATTCATCAAGGCTGAGTCGTGGAAGTTTTTGTACCTAGTAATCAGAAAATCAAAAGTGATTCATTGTAATGTTGAAGTAGCACGCTGAAGTATTTTCACAGTTGTATTTCATGTATTAGAGAAAAATTCTCAAGGTCAATGTTCATACCAGTATAGTCAAGTATGCCATCCTGATTGCAGTGTGTCAGGGTTAGATTCAACATCAGTTTTCCAACAATACATCCACACATTCACAGCTGTGAATAAGAAAGAAATGCAACAAGTGGACAGTCTGGATGTGTTTATTGTATGTCCAACCTATGGCTTTATTTGTACAGGAGCATTTACATACCTCTCTACAGTATTTCTTGGGTGTCTGAAGAACATTTAACTGATAAATTATATAAAATTTACAGCTCAGGAAATTCTTACAACTTCACAAATGAACAAGTTGGTTTTGGTGCTGTGTGTATTAACGTTGATTACAATTTGCTTATCTGTGTAGCCTGCCTCCCATTTAAAGTTTGTTTCAGTTTCCAGTTATCCCTACCTATCTGAACCCTCCCCATGGAAAGTGCTGTAGTTTACAGCCAATGCCAGTTGCATTTTTTGTGCCATGTTGACCAGAACTAATTGTTGACGTAGGAGGTTACGTCTGGAAAGAGAAGAAACCCATTGAAGGTGGAGTAGATGTCGTGGCCATCGGTGCTGCCTCCCCTCATTGTGTAGCCAGGTTTCAGACGGATGAACATTCTGTCATCTTTCTTCAGACGCAGGATGGCTATGTTACTGCCCGTATCAACAGCGATGCTTGAGATGAATTTCTCGTCGTTTCTCACCAGGTCGGCGTGTGTCTGGCCCATTCCTTCTCTGGGCATCACAGTCCACGAGAAGAAATAAGTGCCGCTGGCTGGAACGCTGTAAATGCCAGTTGCCTTGTTGTAGTCAGCGCCGACATCTGTGAAGACGTGGTCAAATTCCACTCGTCTGGGTGCTTCCACTGGACCAATAGAGTAAGACAGTCCAACACAGAACGCTGTTCGTATTTCTCCACTACCATCTTGTCGATCAAGTCCTGGACCGATGATTCCGCCCAACCCATCTGAGCCTGGAGAGCCAGGTGGACCCATGGGACCAGGTGGGCCCATAGGACCAGCTGTTCCTGCATACCCACGATCTCCTTTCGCTCCGGGTGGACCAGGCAAGCCGGGCATTCCTGGCATTCCAGGAGCTCCTGCTGTTCCAGTGCAGCCAGAATCCTGGGCTCCGGAATCACTGGGAGCACCCGGACCACTAACAATGCCAGAATCACTGGAACCATCTGCATCAGTCGGACTTCCATCAACACCGGAATCACTAGAACCATCTGGATCACTTGGAACCTCATCTTCCTTCTCAACAACAACATCTTTGGCAGTGGTAGACAGCACCATAGCTGACAGAACCAGTAAAGTTAGGATGCGTGTGTTCAGCTTCATCTTCCTGTGAAAAAGCAATGAAAGAAAGAAGTATGTAAGCATGGAATATATCACACAAATTCACATCCTGTGTATTTATAATAAAAAACAATCATTGTGTACTAATGGTGCAGATTGTTTGTGCCAACTTCGATTCACTGTAGGTGTTGTTTCTGTGATGAAATCAGTACACTAGCTGCTGATTAACCCTTTCACCACCATGGTTTGAACCAATCCCGTTGTTTTCTATGGTAAAGTTGGACCTCTAGAATAGGAAATGGGGTGATAGGGTTAAAAGAAAAGTTCCTGTTAGACTTAGGCTCTGTATTTCACTCACTTTTCAGGTATTCTGCTTGAAATGGACCGAGAAACTTTGAAAGATTTTTGAATGGCCGTAATGGTAAAATATTGCATAATTATTGACCGGAGCCACTTGTCTCATAATTGCATAGGGGATATTGTACAGGTCTGTGGATGTAATGGAGTGGTGTTACGATCATTCATCCGGTTTAATTGCCGTAACCACAGGTGTAATTTTAACACCTGCAGACGACCGGTAATATGTGGATTATCTCTGGTTGTTTTGATGTTTGCCAGAAAAGTGGAGTAACGTGACCATGGTGAACGGACAGAAGTGTGCGGTGGATGCTGTCGTGTGATGTCAGGCTGTACCGGTATAATCAGACTTCACTGCGTAGTGTCTGGGTGAGATAGACATAACAGAATTGTTAGGCAGATACAGTTTGTCTGGCTTGAAAGTTCAAGTGGTGGTTTGACCTAGATATGTCATGAACCTACAGCGTGGCATTGCATGGGATGGTATTGCCCGCCTTGTGCATAGGCTAGCAATTAAATGTTGATTATTTATTTGCTGTTTGTGTTTTGTCTACAGCAAGGCATGCTTTTGAACCATGAGCTATTTTGTGGATCAAAATTCAAACTGTTTTTTTGTTTAGCAATCGGTAATACAGTGTCGGTGCCTGTTACTTTAAAGGTTTTTTTACTAAACATTTCTTGTACACATTTCATGTTCGTCATCAGATTTATTCAAGTTTGATATACACCATGCAAACATCAGTATCTGAAAGTGTTCATTTTGTATACCTCAGTCTGAAATATGTTGGTGACTTTTAGAATTTTAAAACTTTAGTATCATATGGTCAATTAGATTATGCCTTTGTAAAAGGCACTCCAGCCATGAATGATTGTTTGATGAGACACTGACAGATGTTTGTGAATCTTGAAGATCTTTCTGAGTCCAATTCTTTATTTCAGTCAGAGGATAGGCTTATATTATTAATTTGCAAAGCTGTCAGTCTGTGTACTGGCGAGGCTTCATCATAGTATAAAGGCAATAAATCTAGCAATTGTATTTAACTTTAACAAGTTTAGGATTTGTCAGCCTTGTGTTTCCATTATAAATCAAATAATAGAAATTTCATAGACATGCTTATGTGACTTTGCTGTCCATGATGATGATGATGATGACGACGAAGACGACCATGACGATGATGATGACGATGATGATGATGATGATGACGATGATGATGATGATGACGATGACAATCATGATTCATGATGATGATGACTATGATGATGAAGATGATGATTAGGAGGAAGGTGATGATAATGATGATGATGATGTTGATGATGATGATGATGATGATGATGATGATGATGATGACAATGATGATGATGATGATGATGATGATGATGATGATGATGATGATGATGATGATGTTGATGATGAAGATGGTGATGACTATGATGATGGTTAATGGCAGTTGCAATAGCAGTAGAATCAGAACATCAATCGCCAAATCAACAAGATATCATCCACACTGAAAAAAACCAGTATTTTTTAGAATATATCTTCCATTCTAAACCATCTGCAATTTGAAGTCATTGACAAACAACTGCCTTAATTGAAGTTTGAGAAAAGAGCGTTATACTAAGACTATTTTCCAACATACACTCCAGAATCTCAGAATAACACTTGTAGAAATCTGAAATAGGAAGACAGATATTAAAACCTATAAGAGCTACAGTTGCTCTACCTTCTCTGCGTCTTCCCATAACTCAAAATTTAGACCTAAAGTATCTTGAAATACAAAGGATGGGGCCTTCAAATGTAATGCATTGTTGACAAAGTAAAATGAATCTGAATGGAGGAGTACAAGTTAATCGTTTACAACAAGACTGAACATTACACACATACAGACTGTGTTGATGAGACTAGGCATGATTTAGGCAGCAGAAGAAAAGTATTGAAAAATGAGTGTACAGTTACATCCTATGGACATTTTAATAGCCTGTTGGCAAATGTTTCACTTACTTCCAAATCTGAATAGAAAAATTGTAGGCTTAGGGAGACTTCCATTTTTGCCTTGGACTCCCTAACCTGATCATTTTTCAAATAATTGTGTACATCACCATTATTTGCCACAGACTGAAAATGTAATTTGATTTTACTGCAGAATCCGTAAGTTAAGATATTGACCAGGAGTGACCATAGACAAGCAAAAATAGAATTAGAAATCATGTCTATTTATAAATATACGAAGGGAAAAAAATGTTTTTAGCATAAAATTTTTCTGAAGCTAAGTTTCTGCATGTAGATATAATAACGTGGATGAAAGTCCATATTCAACTTAAATGTGGCGTTGACATTGTCGTCACAAAGGTAATCATCTTTCTGGTAAAAAATAATATCCTTCAACATTACCCATGATGCTACAGATCTTTCACAGCTTATAAGGCAGTCTTAGACGTGACTTACCAGTTTCCGTGTGGGCGAAATAGAGTACAGTTTTAAAACCTGTTGTCAGAGGTTTGCTTCCTTGGAAACTGTTGATGACAAAAAACTAGACCCAATATCTCCCGCACCATATCAAAATGCAAGTTGTGTATGTTTTCAAGTAGCCATGTAATCATGGCTGTTAATCATTCATAGTGAGTGGCTGTTATCCAATCAGAAACTCCAACACAAGTGATGTACCTGTCATTTTCGTCTAATGGGCTTTCTCATTGGGCTGAAGTTGAGTCTTTATAAAGGAAATGTAATGACATCACGTACTGTAACCATGGCCACCTGCCCTTGAAGTCAGGAATTTCTGCCTGCGTGTGCATTTCTATTACATGGAAACGTCGCTCGATTTCTGAGTCAAGTGGACATTTCTGCCCGACTTCTATCACACTTAACCTCTGAATTTCAAACTTAGGGGAAGTATTCTGGCAATTTTTTATCAATTTGCAGTTAAATGTTGTTCCACTCTTACTTACAGTGGAATCACAAATAAACAGAAATACCACATTTAATAATCAAAGGTAAAATCTTAGTGTGTTCTGCGTCAAACTGCTCCAGTTTAGACATCTGGGTGCTGGTGTAATGTCAGGTTTTGATGAGGAAGAGTTCTGTTTCACAGACAGAAGCGTCAGGCATTTTGAGAATCATTCAGTTGTACAGAAGCATACTATTGTTTGATCAGTGATACAATTATTACCATCACAAACAAACGGAAAAATCTAAAACTTTTATTGAATAATTAGTGATGAAAGGCTGGTGAATCGATCAATATCAATTTGAAATTAATGGAAAGTTATATTTTTTGATGTTTGTTTAAATTTAAATTTCTCTCTCAGAAAAGTTTGAAAAAATTGCACTCTGCTTACCAATATTCAGTTCACAAATGAAAAATTGCATCAAGAGTTTGCACTGAAATCTCAAATTGTTATCAGAGCCTACACATTGCCAGCATGGCTTGATTTCTATATAGTTGTACTTTTTTTGCACTTAAACAGATATTTTTTGACCTCTGTCAGTGACAGAACCCTGACTCACTTCTGAAAAGTCAAGGGGGATTTGTTCTTCGTACGATTATTGTGTTGAGTAAATAGAATTAATATTAATACTTCAAGAGGTGTCAAGTTTTAGCCACTTATTATCCACTTGTGATATTCAAAAAGCCATTTGTCAGGTATATTTGAGTTGAGTCAATGTTACTGAACTATACAGGGATATCCGAAGGTATGCACCCATTTGTTTTAGGGATGGACCATTTGATTTTGAGAGGGGTGGTCAGGAGGCTGACATACATTTCTCTGTAATGATCTGAAATTTTGTAACTCTTTTGATTATTCATATCCTGCATATTATGCACTTCCTGTGCAGTTGACTTGAATGATAATTTTTTGAGCAATTTTTGCTTTGAAATTTTGATATCAGTGCACAAATTTCCATTTTGTGTCTGATTCCTATCTCTGACTCAAGCCAGGATGTGCACAACACAGCAGATACCATGAATGTTGAAAGTGTTTCTTCAGTAGACTGCAGTTATTTCACATATATTTAACTTTTGACCGCCATAATTTTTCCCACCAAAATTTTATTGCTATATTTTACCGATTTCTATGAATTTTTCTGTTACATTGATACTTTTGATAATTATGAACCAAATGGACATAACTATTCAAAAACTACAATTTTGATCAAAATTTTTGAAAAATCTGATAAAAAATATTTGATCTGAAAAGAAATTATCTGGGTTATATATTATAAAGGTGACAAAAATTGACTGGCACTCAAAGGGTTAAGCAAGTCAAACGTATCACCTGTGAATTTGACTCCAATAAATTCTTGTACATTTTATTTTCAGTATTTTATACCACTGTATAGGAATTTGTGACATCTATCACGTTCTCATTAGGTAGGGAAATTCCACTGAAAAATTTCATTATGTGACGTCATACGATGACCAACATGGTGGTCGTTTGCCAGCATGATATATGTGGCCTCTTCATAGTTTCCTGTTTGTTCATTTGGTGCCGAGGACACAGGAGTTGTAAGCAAACAGTCTTTTTGATACCCGACAAGGTACCTTTTCACTCATGGTACGGCCACTTCAAGCTTGCATGCATTGGCTAAGGGACAATTCTACTGTTCAGTTGCTTAGGAACAGTCCCTTAGCAGGATTAACAAGTCTTATTTTTATGAACGCACTTTTAAATTACGTCAATTTTTAAAACAGCTAAGGTAAACGTCCGATGGTGATGGATGCAAAAATTTAAACGGAACATTGTTGGAAAATGTGAAGTAATATCTACCTCAATATACCCATTGATGGATTTGAAACATGTAATAGTCTTATTTTCAAGAAGTTCAAAATGAATCTTTTTAAAGAGAATTCCCACAGATTTTTATCAATAATTTTAAATTTCATAATTTTGAACATGATCGCTTTGTGTTCATACTGAACATAGTGATCCTGTCTGTTTTGGTGTGGGAATTTCACCTTTTTGTGTGTATGTGTGTATTTGTGAGAGTTTTTTACATAATGTTACAGTGTTTATAAACAAGCAAGTTCATGTTCGAAAAAGGCATTTCTCTCATATTTCTGCTGAAAAATTTGCTATGCTGGCGTTGATTTTTCTGCACAAAAATTGATTTCCTTGGCCAAACTGACAACATCAACAGTCAGACATCACGTGATCCAAACTACTGACTAGGTGGCATGAGGGAAAAACAGTGGCTTCAAACCTTTGGATTCAAGCTAAAGTGGTTCTAGGGTTCCCAGATATGTACCATATCCCAACCCTAATCCCAGTGACTCCCTACGTGTTATTTAGGATTGCTGCGAAATGCTGTCAGTGTTCACAAATACTCGATCATTCTGACTGGGTTTATGTGTGAATGATGAATGCTCTTCCATCACGTACTGATGGAGAGCATCATGTACCCGTACTGATGGGAGCAAGATCAGATCAGTACCACTGGTGGGCTCAGTCACAATGAATCTGATACGTGTACAATGAAGCTGAGTGTCAAATACCTTTGTCATGCGGCTTGAACAGTGAGTGTGTTTACAGTGTTGTCAGCATGAGGAATATCTACTCATGCTGAAGCTGTAGTCCTTGATGCCAAAGTAGCGATCCTAATTCGGAAAGTATTCCAACAATTTCACTGCAATTGTGTTTCAGAAAAGGAAGATTGATCTTTGGGTACAAATTTGAAAGTTTTCCAATTCCTTATAGCAGCTGTGGATTTGCTTTGAGCTGCTGTGGATTTGCTTCAAAGCTCTAAGAAAATATTAAGTTTCAATTTTTTTTGTGAAAATTGAAAATTAATATGTTTTTGTGAACGAGGTCTGCAGAGGGTTGTGGTAATTTTGAATTTCAACCATTGCCAAATTTTGGTAACTTGCATTTCTGATACAAGAAATTACATAACAAGCCTGTTTTTTCCATACTTGATTATACATATAAATGAAAGTACGGTAGTTTATAATGTTCTTGGATATATCGGTTTCGTGAATAAGTTTGGAACTTCAGTTTTTGAAATGCATATGTATTAAAGAAACTATCAATATTGCAGAAATGTTAAAAATATAAAGAATTTTTTCTTTGGGTCACTTTTCAGTAAAACTGCAAAACTGCACACTTCATCGTACTCCTCTACTTCTCACAAGTTTCATGCCATCATCATTTCATCACAAGTGCACTTTGGTTACATAACAATTGACAATTTAGAACACTTTGATACAGAGTTAAATGGCGGTTTTATTCACGTATTGTAACTGAAGTCAAGCACTGACACAATTTTAAACAGAGTAGATCTGATTCACTTAGATGACCACTGATAACAGCAAAATGAGGATGATCCAATTGAAAATAACCAAAAGTAACATCACATTTTAGAGGAGCTGATAAGCCATTGTAATATGACAAGACTTATCAGGATTTTTTTTAGATAGTAGCAAGGAGAGAGAGAGAGAGAGAGAGAGAGAGAGAGAGAGAGAGAGAGCGAGAGTGATATATATATGTATATATATATATATAATTATATATATAGAGAGAGAGAGAGAGAGAAGAGAGAGAGAGAGAGAGAGAGAGAGAGAGAGAGAGAGAGATGCCTTAAAGTGAACTGTTTATGGCTTCCAGTGTAAGTTTTATTTGTGAACATCATAGAACTTTCTCTTTACAATAAAGTTTTCTTACTTTTTTTTTTCTTAAATGCTGATACAGAGTTTTACCCTTTGACAACTAAAAACTTCAGCCAAATTTCAGTCCAACTAAAAACCAACAAACTTGCCAGGATACAGTGTTTTCCTGAATGATTTAATAAATTGGAAATTAATACATCAAAAATAATCATATATCCAAAACGGAAAATAAAATTAGCATTTTACTTTGTTGCCGACATGTGTTTGGATTGTGGCCAAACGTTTACACATCGGTATCAGTAACCCCCTGTCATGAAGGGTTTTCACAACAGATGTAAGTACTGTTTACAGGATTGAAATGCCAGCATTGGCTGGCTACAAAAATATGGAAGCTCACTTGAGAGTGGCAGTATCACAGCTGAGTTTATTCTCTCCTCATTCAAATGTCATCTCAAGTGGGGCATTTTTTTGCATTGGTTATAAACTCAGTACATTATTGTACAGTTTTCAAATGGTGAGCATCAAACCAAATAAAACAACTAACCAGGTAATTTCCGTGATCATCTTCAGTGATAATTTGCCAAGAGTGATCACCTGTCATCCAGAAACGTCAACACAAATGGAAAGATTTTCTGATTTCATTAGTTATACTGCCAGCATTACCCATATTTTGTGCCCATTTTAAATATCTTTTCAGTTAAACTTTTAATTTCTGCTTGACGCAGAACTCATCAGATACGTTGATTCAGCCGTCATCTGTATAATTATTGACCTCTGCCAACTTTCAGTTTTTATGTTCCTGGAGATAAATTTGTTCAAATTTGATCAAATGAGGATAACATTTTCTGGCCAATTTTATCTTTTGAATCTTTGCGATGACTTTGTTCAAATTTGTTTCGCTCCTTTTTGGTATACATTCTATAATTTTTTCCAAGAAGTCACGGAATAGCTGTTGCTGTGATTTGATATGTAGCTTTGCAGTAACACTGTTTAAAAAAAAACAACAGCAGTTGTATATCTACCACTGGGTGGCTTGTTTCAAGGAACGCAACTCACAGGTGTAGCTTAGACTGCTCAGAATAAATTTTTGTCCAGTCTTTAAAGTTTATGGGTAAACTTCTATAAATTTTAAAAGCCAAAAAAGAAAAAGAAAGTTTGTGTCACTTATACACTGATTGAACAAGTTAGAAATGGATGCTTTTTGCATAAAAGCCTTCCTCTATGTAAGAATTCTCTATCGTCAGTGAACATGTACACAGATAGAACGCTTTTTGTAGAGTTTGCATAATAAAATTTCTCATGCAAAAGTAAATAATGTATGCTTTTCAGCAATATTAAGTCCTGCTAATATGATTTTGCCATGCTAGAGAGAAATACATTCCCTCTCCACTGATGTCTTAAACACACTTGTTTTAACAAAAATAAAAATGCAAAATAAATATGATATAAAAAATCTAATAAAGAATTTTTTTTTAAATTAGAAAAGCATCTGCAGGTGTATTTGTTCAAACACAAGATGTCAAAATATTCTGAAATTTTATGGCCGGTCCCATTTGGCATGCAAGTCTTGCCTACAGAGGGAGCTCTTCATTGTAGGTGCAAACACCAGAGAGTGCTTTGACCACAGACAGTAGAACATCTTTCACTACAAGGTCTATACTTTGGCTGTAATCTATTGCCAAACTTCAAATTGTGTTCAGACATCTTCAATAAATGTGATCTCATATTAATTACATATTGTTGTAGCATGAACTTTTCCTAGAGATTATCCTTGACCATGACACTGCCAAGAGGTCATGGTGATGGCAGGTCATGTGTAATCTACAATAGATTTGTGGTTATATTTCCGACTGACTTGCACATGAATGTTAATGATTTCCCATTTTACATCTTGAATAGA
The DNA here is from genome assembly GCF_041260155.1 of Ptychodera flava. NCBI lineage: Eukaryota > Metazoa > Hemichordata > Enteropneusta > Ptychoderidae > Ptychodera > Ptychodera flava. The sequence goes on along the minus strand of NC_091937.1, from coordinate 19,836,435 downwards.
ATCTAGGTACTGTCCAAATTGGCAGAAGCTCATTAACATGCAGGTTACTCTCAGTAAACAAAATGTAAAGTGCATCCATAGTTTCCATGCGCAACTGATTTTACAAGGTTTTGTTCATGTTCAATATGTTTATAAATAAAGTAATCTTGAAGTAAGCAGTGCCACATCAAGTTAACAAAATTTCGAACTTTTCACAGAGCTCAACTTTTGAGTCATTTTCCATTGGGACAGGGTACACAACACTGTTTGGTTGTAATATGAATATTCATGTCAGCTAATTTTGCAGAAAGTTACATTCACTTGACTCACTATTAACCCCCACCCCACCCCCACCCCGGATCCCCTTTCCCACTCCACCCTGGATCTTGTGCAGGCACTTGACGGACAAAAAGGCCAGTATTGCAAAGTAATTACTCTTTGAGCCTATTACATCTTGTGGTGTGAGGACATTCCAATGCCCGTGGGTGCGTTTGGGCGTACCGCTCTCGTCAGGAGAACATCCGACGAGGGCGAGCTTCCGATAGCTGTTCTTGTTCTTGACGACCAAACGACACAGCCTCGCTTTGGCAGAACTTGGTACAAATGTGACTATAGTCACGGCAACAGACAACTTTCACGAAGGAAATCCTGTTTCGCTATATTTTAATCATCGTTCATACATAAGCTTTACCCAAATATTACGTTGAAGACGTTTGTTGTACATTTGTACAACAGTTTACTCTCAAAAATTTTCGACAACTCTCCAAAAACGAAAAACATCAAATGTTTGGAAAGATCAAACTTGTAATAATAATTCACCTATCTCGAATTGTATCCTGGGACGTTTTTCATACAATAGCAACATAGCACTGACATTTTCATTTCGCGCGGCTGGTTTCCGCCATCTTGTTCTCGTCTGCTCCCGGATCAGACCAGGGTTGTGTTCTTCGTTCTCGGAACGAAGATCGGCTATTTCCGGAAATGTAGCGAAGAGAATCGAGCGCGCTCGGCATATCCGAGCACCGTTCTTGCGTCGAGAACAGTGCGCCCAAACGCACCCCGTGTTCAGTCATGTGGTGACTGCCCTCTAGAGACAACTCTGTGACACATAAGTGCTAAATAAACTTTCCATGCTGCTTTGAAAAAAACCAAGGAATATTTGTATGAAGAGGAATATAGAGATGAATCTTCCATTCCACAGGTTCTGATATACAGTAATTATTTTAACACACCATATCCACAGTGTCTGCTGTGCTTTGTCAATTTCAGGTCATGTGACCTGTGTCATTTTGGCACTGATACATGTAAAGAGCCAGTTACTGGTTAGCAGTTTCTAAACTGCCGTTCAAAACTTGAAATAAAGACCTGTATACATCCATGCATACTCAAATACATCAATGACAATGACGATGTCGTCTGAGACCAAGATCAAAGATGGAGGTTAGGTATTTCTAATGTTTTCAGTGAGAAAATATGATTAAAGCTGTGTAGATAACCCATATTGACCTGACATATTTCTGTAACAGCATTATTTTTGCCTGAAAGTCACCAAACAGCCCATGGGCTGATTTTGGACAATTCATGGCCAGTCAATAATGTGTGTACTATAGTATAGCAGACAAGAGTGCAGGTCCGTTAGAAATGCCGGTGTGTTGATACTGGCTGAGAGATCATCAATTAATTAACTTGCTTACCCCATAGACTTTAAAAACGAATTACCCTGTGCATTTTAAAGGGATAAAGGGTGAGCTAATGTGTATGGTTTATAAAACTAGAAGAAATCTGTAGGGAAGCACTGCAGGGAGTTCAATGCCAACGTCTGATTAATCTCTGTTCAAAAGTATAATTTTAATCCTATGACCAAAAAAAGAAACTTTGCAAATGTATACGTTTTATTTCATTTTATTTGTAAAACAAATGATCAAGATACCTCATTATTGTTACCCAAATGTGCCATAGACAAAAGTGAAAGCGTGAGTGTACATTTCTGTACTAATCTGGATTGGTTTTCATTCAAGCCTGTTCCTGTCATAAATCTGTTTGTGTTTTCCAGAGAAACTGCAGCAGAGGTTCAGTAATAATCATCAAAGATTGAGACAGACAGTCTAATTTGTAGTGATTGTAATGGTTGTTTATTATTTTGTACCCAATTTAGCAATGGAACATTATGATATCATAGTCGTGGCCAGGCGATCTATTTACTCATTTCATAAAATAGTCAATTAGCAAGACTGAGCAACTCTGCTTTTTAATGTATGTAAAAAAATTCTTCAGACATAGTTTGAAATGTTTTAAATGCAGTAAAAATATATCTTTATAATGGGTACCATTTCAATTCTTGAAATTTTATTTCAGTTGATGGTTTGAGCTTATACAGAGGATGCAACACATTCCACTTTCCTCTTCATAATCTAATATGAAAATAATTTACCACCAAAAGGAGAAAAGAACCTACAATATGCTTTCAATTTATAGCTTGCAGAATATCCAGAATTTTGCAGTACTAAATTATTTGTCTGGATAGAGCAAGTAGCCACTGAAATTTGTTGTAAAATATTCCCATCCCCAGAGACATCCACTGTTATTCAAAACGGCCGAAACTTTGTCATCTTTCTTCAGCCGCAGGATTACTTTTGTAGAACCGGAATCGGCCATGTCTTCATCTTTTCCATATGCAAATGCACTGCCTTCATGTATATTGTTCTTATAGATGATTACAGTTGCACCGCGACAGTTTCCAGGCTTGAAAATATGCAGGTGGAAGACATAGACGCCAGGAATTTCACACGTGAAAACCCCAGTCTCTTTGTCGTAGTCATCGCCGATGTTGAGCTGAACTAATGAAAACTTTACGTCCACAGCTCTCTCTTTGTCTGCCGTAAGCCTGCCTTTCCATGAGGCCTGGAAAGCTGACCGTTTGTTCAATGGTGGATTGTACACTTTTGGTTTTTCATCTTTGTCTTCGTCCTTGACTTCTTGTGTGTCGGTTTTCTCTGAGTCTTCGGCCGTGATTACACATTTTGTCAGGACAAGACTCCAAACGCAGAGAAGCACAACACACTTCAACTTCATGACCATCATGATGCTCCTATGCAAAATAGACAAAGTGAAAATCAATTACTTTCAAAGTTTTTGATTGGTTGTTGAAGTTCAGATATGTCTTTCCCAGCCAATAACCTGATAGCTTGCTCCTCAGGTTGACTGTGGCCTTGATATAACGACAAATTTGTACTTACTAAAAAGAAATGACAACGGGACAAATATACGCGTGTATGTTAGCTTAGACATTAATATGGACTCGCAAATCAAACTATCTTACTTATGCTCCGTCTGATTTGGCAAGTCTTCAGTTCAGCGCCCATCAATATACCACTGCTCATGGTTACATGTTTATTACTAAATACGGCTACACGCCTGCGACATAGGACACTGCTGCTTGAAATGTGGACAAATCTTGTCATTGTTGCATGTGTTGCCATTGCTGTAGCATGTAATCTGAGCTGTAAATATGTCTTTTAGTATTCAGTGCTAGCATTAGCAGTCGCCTACTGTAAGTGGTATTATTGCCATTTTTGTATGCGTAATTTTCAAAAGCATAAGCTAAAAATGTTAGTTTTTTGAATTCAAAAAAAATTATTTTTCTCTATAAAGTTAACACAAAACTGGCAGCCATTTTGAATTTTAAGTATCGAGAAATCTTTCATTGTTTCTCTAGTACAAAAATTTGCACGTTGACCCCCGATTTTTATTCCTGATTTTGAAAGACAACAGTTGAAAAATTCCTTAAGGAAAATTTGAGCAAAAATTTAAGTCTTTTACTTTTGAGGTTCATACTACCTTAACTGTATAGTATGTCTACGGAGATGTCCTTTCGGCACAAAAGAGACAATTATTTCACAAAATTCAACAGGGTGAAAAAAACAGATTAGGTCACAGATTCAGTTGATCGAACACTTATATTGCAGTAGGTCTGTTCTGTTTTGCTATCAATGCTCACCTCTAGGCAAACAGAATATGTGAGTCAAAGTGGCAAGCTACACAAGACAATCTGCTCTTTGCTTTTCCCTATCCTGCTCTGTAGGTATTACAGACCTCGAAGTTTAAAGACTTAACTTTTGAACCTTTTGTCAAATTTTCCTCAGGGAAACTTTCAACAATTCTGTTTCAAATCCAAGAACAAAATTTAGGGGTCATCATGTAAATTTTGGCACTATGGAAGCAAATTACCACAAATCTACCTATATTTGAAATTCAAAATGGCCGCTATTCCTGTGTTAATTTTATGGATAAAATTAAAGTTTCGATTATCATGAAAATAAGATTTTGAAAATTTTATTCACTCCACAAGCTTTAAAATGAAACCCTACTAGAAGTAGACCAAGAGAGTTTAGCTGTAAAAAATTGGAGTCCAAATATCTGTCCACAGGCACATTTTACCGTAATCCTTCGACAATTGCGATTGCCTGATAGTGAATTGTTTCTGCCATTATGAGTTTATTGAAACATAGAGAAGGGAATATGAGTGCTGTTATTTTTCCTGCCAAAATTTTACTGCTTTATTTTACCAAGTTTTATGAATTTTTCTGCATTTTTGTGATAATTTTAGACCAAATGGACATCATTCCATTGGCTACAGAGTTTTATCAAAATTTTGGCAAAAAAAAGGAACTACAGTTTATTTTATAAAGGCAACAAAAATTGACTTTGACACTACAGGAAGTTGTTTCAGACTATTGGTCATGGCCTTTAACATTATTATCCACTGGATAGTATCGGAATATTCAGATGCAACATGAATTCCAAAATACCTTCCACAGCTGTAATGGCGGTCTGTAATATCCTCTCAAGTGCTTTGATACTGTTTATCCCAAGACCAGAGCACATTCTCTCCTTTTTGTTTAATAAGTCAGGTTTTTTGTATGAGAAGCCTTGACTTTGATGAAAGAGAATAGGTATTCTAACTTTGAAAATCTTGAAAATTAGTTTTCAGGGTAAAATGTTCATGTATATTCAATAATTTTCAGTGTTATAACAGTCAACTCAGTGTTGGACTATTAACTAGTGCTGTCAGTTCATACACGTGTTGTGGCCATATTTCAGTAATTTTTGCAATGCCAGGTTCTTGTAGTATGCGTTTACATGTACTGTATTGCTGACTGGATATGCATTTATATAGTAGATACATGAAGTCCTGTCTCCTCGAGGAAATGAAACAACTTACCTTGGTTTTGGAGTGAGAAGTATTGTAGCTGCTTCTACAAGCAGAGCATAAATGGCAAGTATGAAAGATCTGGTGAAACTGGTTCTCCTGTCAGCTTGGCATGTAACAATGATGTGTCCTTACAGGTACTAATGCCACGTGTCCTAAAAAGTTCTAGATAACACAGGAGCAAAGACTTTTGCCACATTCTGTGAGAATTTATCCGATGGAGGCAGCTGTTGTTTATCTGGAAAGATTGCGTGTCAGTATCACAGGTCAGATCTGGGTTTCATCCTCTCGGAGATAAGACATCAGTATTCTTGTGAGCTTGATGAATTATGAATGAATTATGATGAATTATGGGGACTGTTCCCGCCAGCCAAATATTGCCCCCTGAATCATGACCCCCTCCCCAACTCTCCTCACAACTTCCCCCCTCCCCAGTGACACAAGACTTTAAAGTGCCATTTTGGATACAGTGTTCCTGAAAAGAATGAAGAGGTATTTTGTGCACTGTTGTTGCCATATTTCAGTGTTGAATTCTTAGTGTGGAAAAGCAATTTTTATTGATGGTTTTTCATTCTCAGCACGCAGGTAGACTTATACTGGTAAACCTCAATCTGATTAAAATCCGATGTGATGTTTCAACCTTTGCTTATTCTTTTGCTGTTCTCATTCGCTGCTAGTCTCTTCGCTACATCTGAACCACTAGCACAAGATCCTGTTCGAATCTCACCACTGCCAACTGTCACTTGTTATTGACTGCTTCAGTGTATTTGAAAAAGCAACCTGATTGGCTCCTGCAAAGCGCGAGATTTTGAATGAGATCTTCTAAGGCTGTGCCTCAGATGTAGTCAGGTGACTATCTGCTGACCGGAACAGCAAACAACCAGCAGAAGTGGAAACATCGCCATGTCTACATCTGATTTTCATGTTGAATGAAACCCATCTAGGACATCTGCTGGAATGGAAATATGAAGTGTCCTCAAGACATATAGTACATATAAGCAAATCTGTCCAATAAAGAAAGCCATAGAACATCTACCGGTACGGTATTATCCATGCTAGATTCCCTCGGCACACAGAGTACATACTTGTAAATGTTTTGTGAATCTGTAGATTACTGTATCAGACACAATCTGTCTGTGATGTGGTTGCTACAGTACAAAGGATAACTATGATCAAAGTCACAGCGAAAGATGGTAGAATTTATCTGGTTGCCATGCTTTCTTGTCAGTTGGTTTTGAAAATTAGATTTCCCAATTGAGGATTTTCCATGCTTTATGATGAATCTTTTATGTTGTCATGTTCTGCGGAATGAAGTCTCACAAAATAGGACTAGTATAGGTCAATTATCTATGGTATTGAGAGCTGCACAAGAATCACCTATTTTAGTCAAATAATTGAGATACAAAACATGTTTCATATAATGAGCAACTTACTAGTTTGTGTCGAGTGAATGTTTGAAAGATGTAAAAGGTCTCCCAAGGAGTGGACAGTTGTCTGTTTCAAAACTTGCTAAATTTTTTCTGTAAAAACATTTATCTCAACTTGGTGATTCAACTCGTTGATCCTCTGTGTTGCATTAATTCCCTTTTGATGTGTTTCATAGCCCCTCTGTTTTCAGATCATGTTTTTCTAATATTTGCACAGGGAAAAGGGGAGAGATGAAAGGTTTATGAAACAGATAATTAAACTTTTAATTAAAATTTCTTTGTCCGTCGTGACTCTGTTAGAATGCATATCAATATTTGTCACCATTGCTCTGTGAGTTATTATGTTTGGTGGAAATAAATTTGGTTTAGTCAAGCTCAAAAGCACCAAACACTTTAATGATATAACTCGCAATTATGTGATTTTATCCTAGATATAGTTCAAATCTGTCTGTAGGAAGGCTATAATAGATGGTGTTTTACTGAACTACACGTCATAGTTACTGTAAAAAAAAAAAAAAAAAAAAATCAACAAATAAGAAAGGATGTTCTCAACCACTGCAAAAAATCAACATCACACATCCATGTGCCATTGAACTTTGACCCTCCAGAGTCCATGCTGATCGTAATTCACCACTGAAACTCAAAGGTAGATTTACATCTTTGACCATAGCAACAGTATCTAATTAAATCAAGGGACACTTCATTATACTGGACACACTTTGTAAGTGTAATGTTTATTTCAGTAATCTTACAAACACAGAATATCAAAACAGATACATTCTCTTTATTCATGGTGATCAAATTTCAGGGACGATTTTAAAATGACATAATTCGAAGGCTAGATGAATTTGTTACTGATTTAGAAGTGTGTAGAGCTCTTTTACTTGAAGAAAGTTTTCTAAAGCAACAGCTTTCACATTTAGGAAGTATAATACTAGTGATGTCTCCCATACTCTGCATTATGTGAATTGAAGTTACCCAATATTTCTATTTATAATTTCAGCGCAAAGATAATACCAACACCTAAACTTTTGCAAGTCCTTTTTAATTGCCCCACTCATTCATAAACTGTAACAAATTCAAACCATATGAAACCTGGAATACATGGGTATCTTTGATTTTCATTTTGATTCAGTGTGTTTTTTTTAACTGTGGTGTGGGGCCTTGCAGTGACACTGGACTCAATAAACCATTTCTGTGTGTTCCACAGTGAACTGTAGCTGCTCCATATCCTTTGTGAGAATTCAATTTGTGTAACTTTGTTTCTGTATCAATCAGTCAACACTCTTCTTTGCTCCACTCGGTTCTTACAAGGCTAAAGAAAGGAAAACTTAATAATATAAGACTTAAACCTAACTATGTTACATCAACTTGTATTGGAATATTACTTTTGCAGGAGTTAAATAATATTATGCTTGATTTCCAAATTGTTATATGTAGCTTTGCCATTGGAAACAACTACCGTATATTTTAACTAAAAGGACAGACTTTGAAAAGTTTGAATTAGTCATGGTGTTATTTCATGATTGGAAAATAGCTGCAGACTGTTGATTTAAATGTCATGTGATAGTCATGCGTTTACAGTCAGGCGTCTGGGTACAGTAATATTCCGCTGAAGTTTGTGCTTTTGATACTGTCTCCTTTTATGCATGAACCGCCGCTTATTATCAGATACACCAAATCTCCTCGTTCCAATTGTAGGAGTGTGCTGCCGCTTGCTGATGATTCAATGCCAACAGAGCCATATACGTAGGCACTCGCATCATGATCCATCTTTTTCAAAGTGTCGTCCTTGCTCTTGGTGATCATCGCCGTGGCGCTGGGGCAGTCCTCAGGCTTCATGATGTTTGCAGTGAACATGTAGACGCCGGGGATTTCGCAGGTGAACACGTTCTTCTCCTTGTCCCAGTGTCCCCCGATGTTCAGGTCGACGTTTTCGAACTGGACGGGGTGTCTGAAATGGGTTGATGCGTTTTCAGCCAGCGACACGTGGAAGGCGGAGTGTGCTTTGATTGGTTTGACGTACTTGTTGCAGGCAAGCTCGCAACTTCCGCCCTCGGCCTCCGTATCTTCTGCGTGAGTCACATTAAGAATGAGAAGAAATGCCACAACTGCAGTCACAGTGATGTCACCAAACGCCATGTCAGACTGTAGCTTGTATGATTCCTGACAGCGACAAAAAAAATAGCAAAATTTTAGTAATTTTGGACAAATACATATGAAGAATAAAATTATTGCCACATTTGATATGGTACAATTTTGCACCACTCCACCAACATCCATCCCTGTTGAAAATACACAATTTTTGGCCGAAAAAAGATTAACACAATAATTTTACATAATACATAATATCAACTCCCACAGTCTTACAAGGTATAAGTCATACATGTATATTATACTTGGGCCTCAAGTATATGACTGAGGCAGATTTCAATTGAAAAAAATCAAACAATCAAAAATGAATGGCTAGACAGTGGCAACATGACTGTTGTTCTGCAATACTATATATCAGGATGACATTGTATGTCATATTGCTCAGTACAGAGTAACTACTTGTTCATACATCTTGGGGAGGTAAATTTCCGGCTTGGCTGATGAAAAGTTACATTTTCCCGCCCACTAAACAGGTAGAAATGATATCCAACTTTTGGTTTGCTGAATTCTGAGGTGAGGTGTACCAGGTGTACAATATGCAGTACGTAATTAGCATAGCAGATAATATATTGGCTATGGTGGGCAAAATTATCAAGTTAGATTACTGACAGGGATGTCTGTTTTCTTCTGTGGTTTTCAATCATTGCGTACGGGACGTGTACATTGTCTTACTTTTCATGTGATCAATAATTTTTGGTTCCATAAGTTAAAAGCTAATAAATTTACTTTGAGGCTTGTCCCATCAAAGAGCTTTTATTTTATTGTCGCGTGCTAATGCTAGTTTGACTAGGCAATTGCATGTTAAATTTTGAGACCGAGTTTGGATGTCAGTTTCGTAGTCATTTGTAACTTTAAGGTGATGATACTTCAAAAGCAGGAAAATGCATAATGTTGATAGAATGAACTGAGAGTATTACTGGCTACTTACCTTTGTGAATTGATGTAGAAAAGTGTGATGTACCACAAGCTGTACTTTTGCTGTCGAAGATATTCAGCAAATAGCTGATGTACAGTGAAATGGAACACTCACTCAGCTTCAGGTAATCTAAAGCCACGTGTCTTTCAAAGAGCGTGGGAAAAAAACACCTTTGACAAAATGTCTTCGCCATTTGTGACTGGCAGCTTTATTTGCGCACTTTAAAAAAAATGATATTCGGAGTTGTGTGTGTACATGCTATCAGTGTCTGGTGTCAATGATGCTTATCTAGATCTTACTGTATTGTAAGCATGGCTTTACTTTGCGACCGCGCATGAAATTTTGTCAAACAAATTGGGAACAGGCCTTCTCTGGAAAATAGTGTCCCTTTCTGAACACTGCAGTGTTTTTGAGAAATTGGCTCAGAAGAAGTCACATATAGCGGTACAGACATGGATAAACTCATACTCAACAATACGCCTATTTCTTTGTACGTTTATGCACCTGGTTGTGTTTGTAACCGTGGTGCATTGAAAAGCTGAGTTTCACATATTGAAGCAACTTTTAGAGACAGAATTCACGATACTTTCCCAGTTGATTGGTGTTTACTTTTCAATTTTTTCTTTGTGAAGCCTAATCCATGGATAACATTGACTTGTATGATAATTATTTACCTTGTTCCTGTTTAAGAAAATTTTATACAAGCCCATGTCAATTTCATGGTTGCAAAGAACCTAAAATAAACATTAAATTATATCTACATGGTTTTATTTTCTTCTTGTGCCGTTTTCAGTTTATGAACTGGCTAAATAAGTTCAGTTCATCATTCAGGGTACCTCACACTTGACATCAGAATGCCTTTAGTAATAAGCTGAGCACTCCTGCAAATATTATTACATATTCTATATGTATGTTGAACTGTGCGGCTAGATCTGACCTATTGCATTTTTATCATTGACAATAAATATAATCAAATAACACTTCCTCCAGGAAAGCTAACAAATTCCAGAATATATGGTGCATGGAATGTCTGATGCCAATTGTTTCCTAGTAAATATCGCAGAACATAGCCACTGGAACCATTCGATACAAATTGCATAATACACTGAGACAGTGGTAAACTTCAACTTATTTTGAAGAGTTATAAATTAATGACATGATCATAAAACTATAGTGTTGTGTTGCTATATGATTGGTCTGACTGAGTTCACTCCTCCAGGGTCAAAGGTCAGGATATGTACATTCTGCCTTATCTCTATGATATAGGCAATCAGTCATTTGAGGTCAGGTATTCACACAGTGGAATAACTGGAAGGAAATGATATCCTTTTGCCATGGTGTTCATGGACTCATCCGGAGATGAATTGATCACATCCATTCATCAGGGATATAATGGATATTTTGTGAAGTTTACTTGTGGGATGTGTTACCTGATAATATTGTGTGATGCCAGGGTATTTCCTTGTGAGAATGCAACACCGCCAGTTTTGATACCACCGTGGCAGTTGTCACATTGTCAGGGTATTCATATTTATTAAACTCCACTGAAGGTAATATCAACAGGTGTTTGAGCAGCCTTAGTAGTCCTACACACATTGTTTATGATTCAAGTCTACTTGCTTAGACCAATGAAACTTGAAAGTAACCAGTCTAAGAGAAAAAAGTTATCACCGTGAGCATTGACTTTGTTCATCCTCTATACAGCCAAGGCTAGTGGAACCCACCAGTAATTACCCAATCAAAGTACTAATTAACAGTTGCTTTCACATTGTTCTTACTTCAACTGAAGAAAATTCAGTATGGCTTCAATCAGACGTCTTAAATCTCAAACACATCAAGAACTTTACTGGAATGGCAACTTTTGTTCAGTAATTATTTATTCAGCTTGCAGTGTGTAGTAATGATCGATAAATAATGAAAAACAGCATGAATGAATGTAGGTCTTTTTATAATCCAAAATTTATAGAAACATGATGCAAATTTTTTCTCTTGAATTAGCTGATGAACATTGAGTACAAAATGGCACTCCATACTCAAGAACTTTGTGTGATCAAAGTGTGCTTTATTACTTCACCAGTTTATTCAACACAAAGTACTCCAACAACAGCTAAAAAGAAATTAAACACCTCACGTGAAAGTGGGCAAGTGTGCTGGTCTAAAATATTCATATATTGTGAAATTTTGCTTCTTCAAAATGTAGATTAAATTTTGCAGGGTTTTTGTCATCAGTATAACTTTAGATTTTTCCTTGTTCAGTTAATTTTAAAATATGTTGCAATATTTGATCAGAAATATATGTTCCCCCTAAGCCAACTTGATAAACCATTGACACCATACTGTTCTATGTCACTTAACCCTTTGAGTGCTGTAATTTTCTCCTGCCAAAATTTTCGTGCAAAATTTTACCAATTTTTATGAATTTTTCTGTAATTTTTAGGTAATTTTGGACCAAATGGACATCATATTTCAGTGGCTACAGTTTTTCTCAAAATTTTGGCAAAAATCTGAGAAAAATTGACAGGGGTTCATTTTATGTAGGGGACAAAAATAGACTTTGGTGCTCAAAGGGTTAAGAACAAATTCATATAATATTGCGTGTACTGACTTGGCAACAACTCAAAGAAGTTTCAAGAAATTTGCAAAATTGATCTCATTTGATTTGCAAGATATAACTTTTCACTACAAATTCCATTGAGGAAATGCCTCTGTGGTTATACTAAGGCTTGTAATATTTCTGTGAAAAGTCCTTGACTATTTCATAATTTTGTGTACATATATTTCTTTACTCCTTAGAACTATGTTTGTCTTATTTCAGGCAATATAAGAAGGTTCAATGTAAAGTACAAGATTATTGATGTACAATTCCAGATTAGATCACAAAATATGATTAAAAATGGAAAAAAAATGGTAAAAATTATTTTACTCAACCAGACACATCTTTGCTTTGAGAGTACAATTAAACTTCATCCTGCATTCTTTGAAATCAAGATGACTTTAATCTGTACATTCTACTATTGGGAACAAGTGAGACTTTGTTTAGCAAGTGAATATAAATACATATTGGACAGTTTGCAAAAAATTACATTTCAGATAGCAAGGAGAGTAAGCATCGCACTAAAAAAATTTTAAAATTCCCCAACTGTCCAACTTCCATGTTTGTCTCTCATGAATTATGCATCAGCATATAAGAGAAAGCCACTAAAATGTGTGTATCTATAGTCAGTACCGAACAAACAGGAAGATGGCATCAGGGATGTGTATACTATGTCTCCTTCCTCCAATTCCAAGATGGTGGTCGCACTTCCACTGTCGTAACCATCCTCCAGGGAAGTAGCGTATGCGCTGACTTCATTGAAGACTCTGTTCTTCCCGATGAAAGCCTGAGTTGTTTGACAGTTGCTGGATTTGAGAATATTCAAATGAAATACGTAGACACCTGGGATCTTGCACTGGAAGACACTCTTCTCTTCGTCCCAGTGGCCGCCGATATTCAGGTGTGTCTCCGCGTACTGGATGCGTGTTGATTTCTCCGCCAGGACGTTGTCTTTGAACGCCGCTTGGAACGCTGAGCGTGACTGTGGGGGGATAGTTGAAATGTATTGCTTACAATAGGCTGAGCAGTCTTCAGTGTGATGTTCGTCTTCAGAGTGCTGGTCAGTGTCGTCTCCATGGATCACACCGACCACCAGGAAAAGTGCAAGGAGGATAGTCAGGGCAGTGTCACCAAGTGCCATAGTGATTATTCTAGAAATACAATGTACATCAACCAAAGCATTAAATTTCAAATTTTCAATGCAGCTGTAGTGGAGGGACAACATATTGCTTACTATTATATTAATCCAGAGGTGATATTGGACACAATCAAGAAAGAGCACTTGGCCCTCTAAATACATTCTTACCGGTAGTTCTATTTCGGTAGTTCTATTTACGGAGCATGCCAATGAAGCAAACAAGCTCTGTTTGAAACATATCGGTTTTGTTAATGTTTTAAGCACTGAAGCAGTCAAAAGGAAATTTCTTTGAATTTCTATTTGAACAAAAAAACTGTATTTTAATTTAAATTATTAGTTTGTCATAGATTTGAATCTCTGTGTGATGTTTACACTATGTATTACTAAAGATACACAGTATGTTGGTACGAACAGCATAGGTTTTCAGTTAATAGCTTTAAAAACTCTTCCTTAAAAACTTGCATATCTTGGAGAACAGTATTTATAAATTTTACTGAAAGTAACTTGAGTGATCATAAGTAAGCTGTCTCCTCAGGGAAGAATAACGCTGTAAACCTCATGGTCTGCCAATGGCCTGCCAGATCCATAAATGATAAATATGGAGTGCAGGCCAAAACAGCTGTTCTCTGAAATTCCGTAAAGCAGCCTCAAGTATAGTCAACAGTGCAAGGGGTACATGTATGAATATTTCAGTCACTGAAATTTTGTTTTTGATCAGTATTACTTAAAAGGCTTAAAATTCTGTGTATTGATAGTTTTATCAGTGCTGTACTGTAGGAAAGGAGATGGGGACAATCTCAAAGCAATAATGACGGACATAGTCTAGCAGATATGAATGTGAAGTTCCGTACACTTATACATGCTTCATAATAGACAGGCAACATTTCAGAAAGTGTGCTGTACAAAATCCTCAGAGAAAAATTTACAGTTTAAGAGGAGGCTTGAAAATATCCATTATGTTGATTGCGCTTTGTGAGAATCTTGTTCAAAGAGAAAAAGTTACAAACATTTCTACTATATTGTGGTCAAGACAGAAAACTTTCTGATCGAAAAATTATGCACTTGCAATCTGAAGCTTATTCATGCTCTTCTTTTTTGACACAGACAAACTTCAATCTTAAGTCATGTGCTGACCAAACTGAAAAAAGTACATATCGCAGATATAAAATGGTGTAAATGAGTAAAGTTTCCACTCACCTTTGACGAAAACTGCTTCTCCGGTGGTGTGTATTTTCTCTGCAAGTGGAGAATGGTGTCTTACAAGCAGATAGCACACTCTGTTAGCTCTCAAAGTAAAGTGCTTAAGTCCACGTGGACTTACACACAGCGTGGGAAAAATTGAGCTCAGTGACATCTTGAATCTCCGATGGGGCACCGATAATCAGATGGTGATGATTTATTCGTATCTAAACTTAATCTCATTCAGAAAATAATCTTATTTACAGATACCCGCATTGTGCAATACGTGGCCATTTATGAATGGGCAAATTTACAATTTCATCTGAGTGTAAGAAGTTTTCCTTGACATACTGTAATAGCCCGGATTTCATATGGAGGAAATTTTCTCTAGATATGCATTTACATGAAATTTTATGCATTGTCAGCTACTGCAACCAAATGTGAATCATATGATTGTGTAATTGCTTATAAAAATTAATATCTTATATGATCAAGGGAATGTACTCATGTTTTATAGTTATCTATAGTTTACATACTAAGAGCAAGTCTCACTGTTTATATTTAACTGAAAAAAAAAGTGTCAGTATGATTTGAAAATAATCGTTACAGATTAAGATTAATGAAAGGAAATTAGATTATCAGACTTCAGAAAAGTTGAGACATTTCTTTAATTTGACATTTTATATATCAGTGTTGTTCCTCAGGCATTCCTTATGTGTTGGAAATGTAAGGCTGCTGCTTTTGTGCTTTGGGTCCTTTGCTTAATTATTTGTTAGGACGACAATTACTAGTGATTCCCTATTTGAACAAGACTTGTCACAGAATAGTTGTAAATTATTCCAGAGAGAAAATCAGACTCAATAGACATAATTTAGCAAAAGGTTTGGATAAAGAAAATTATTTTACCCATGCTGTACTATAGTAGACTATAATTTGGTGTATGAGTTAGAGACTGCGTCGTAGCCATGCAGGTTTTCAGGGATTTTTTATCATGAACACATGATAAGTTGTTTCCTGTGCTGATATTTGTCAGCCAGAGTTTGATAGCTATAGCAATTGCTGTACAAGTATGTGTTTGCTAAGCTCCACCTGTGGAGAAATGCCGGGGAAACTTAAGGTCAAGGTCAAAAAAGTCCATATCTGACCAATAGTCTTACAGATGACTGTGTGTCTGAACTTGGACTGTACGGTAACACTTCCATTCAATGTGTGTTAATGATTTACAGTTTGTACCAGAATTGGGAGTGTAGGTGATGTATGTTTTTAAAGTCCAGCCATTGCTCGACTAGACTGAAAGATCCGTAGCTCAAGGGAGCTCTTTTTTTTTGAAAAAGATAAATTTATTTCAACATTGTCACAAATAAAACAAATCTACATAACTGTGAATGCATTAAAATTACAATGCGTGTTGTCTGAAAAAACCCCCCCAAATAATTAGCTGTTTAATTACAAAGATCATCATATGAATGCATTCAGGATGCATTCTTCTCCTTCAAGTCTTACAAGGCTTGAAAACTTTGTGATAAAATCCTCAGTTTTGTTCATCATCTTATAAGTGAAATACAATGTATTCATCCATGAGGAGAGATAACATTTCAATTGCATGACATAGGATTGAAGGGAAACTTTAATCCCATCAAGAGTAACCGAATTTCGAATATTCCAAACTGTATATTTTACAAAGGAAGTAATACAGTAAATAATGTCAGATGTTGCATTATTACCATTTTCGATTCCTGCAATTGCTAGTCTTTTGATATTGATATTATTATCAAAGTTGTGTTTTCTGACAAAGAAAGAAATACATTTCTGCCAGATTTCTTTAACATATTTACACTCAAATAAGATGTGTTCCAGTGTTTCTTCTTGGCCACAAATATGGCATTTCCCATCACTTAAATTGAAAGTTTTGGCCAAGCTTCCTGTGACTAGGCCTCGATGGAAAATCTTCCAATTTAAATCATTTACTGAATTGCTGACAATTCCTGTTGAATTAAGACGGCTGAATAAAGTAGCTTTGTAACTGTCAGTGAGACTTAGATTCTCAGCCCATTTTTGACCAATCTGACCTTTGACTGCATGCCATTTCTTATCAACTAATTTCCAATAAAGTGACTTGGTTTTGACATCACTTTTTGTCAGACCATAATTCTCTAAGTCTAAAATATCATAGTTTTCTTCATTTTGGATGTTTGAAGAGATGATTTGTTTCCAGGAATCTGGAATAGCATTGAGGAGTGTTTCATACTCTGTCTTAATTTCCTCTTGCACATGTCTATTTGTACCTCCTCTAATTTTTGCAATTATTTCCCATTGTTGAAGCCAGTCATTTCTGTCATCATTCCAGATGTCCCTAAGCCTTAAAATTCCACTCTTTGACCATTTTTCATAAAAGAGGGCACTTCCTTCATTGCTCTCTACACTCCCAGAACTTAGAGAGCGCCCTCAAGTGACGGATCTTTCAGTCTATTGCTCAACCTATTCACCCCAAACTTTGGAAATTCGAATATTGCTATTGTTTCCCTGAGGAAAAGTTTGACTTTATTCCAAGAGTTAAATGCGTGATATGTTATTTCAGTCAATATGAAATGATCAAAGTGTCGCAAACATTAAAGATTATTAAAACTCAACATCATGATTTTAAAGTCTCATTTATTGACAAGAAAAGAAAAATATATGCATGTTGAATTCAACAATTGAAATTGGTCATTTCTCAGAATAAAAAAGATTTTCCAGTAAGCAAATTCTCAATACTTTGCCTAATGCAGTGGGCAAAGTAAAGACAGTGTTTTCTGTAATGGCCTAACCTTCACCTTGACACCTCAGGTGATAATATATGTTGACTATTTCTCACTTGGTCAAGTGTTCGTAGGGGAGAACCATTTGGTTTTTGAGGGGAGGGTGGAAATAAGTTGTTGGTAGATAGAGGAGAAAAAGTAATTTGATCCTCAGAGAAAAAATAACAGAATGACGTTAGAAAAACATGGCTGTCACAGTGATGTAACGACAAATTTACTGCTATGCCCATTTCTATGCCCATTTCCTCCATCCCCACAAAATGGAGCAGTGTCTCCTTTACTGCTGACTGAATGTTTTCTTTAAAGCGTAATTTCTACCATTTCTTGCAATGGGTGTATTATGCGTATTACAGAAATGCCAGTAATAACAAATATGCCAACTGTAATATGGCCATAACATTTGTTCATTTACTTATCAGTTTGGTATTTTGTTTGTTTGTTTATCTGTTTGTTTATTTGTTTGTTTATGCAAGTTTAACAACTGTTATTTTCTTACTGATTGGTATGTATAGAGTGAATAATTTCCATAGGCAAACTTCAATTGACATTGTCCTTGTAACCATGGATCAAGTGAAATGAACTTTCTTCATTTTGTCATTCAGTGAATATTTTTTTGCTTTCATCGAAGTGATTCTTAAGGTAGAATGTGTCCTGCATATCCTGGGGACAGATATTGGGACTCTAAAATTTTTATGATTGTTTTCCAATCTACCACATGTTGGGGTGGGGCTAATTTGAAAACTCTAGTACCAAACTTTGCATGGTCACCCGTAATTTTTATTGATGATCTTTATAGTAAGAGAATGTTACAGGTTTCACTGAGGAAAATTTGAGCAAAAGTTTAAGTCCCTCACTTTTGAGGCGCATACTACCTTAAAATTATATGAGTTAATAACTTTTTTGAAAAAATTTATGTTTTCGAAAATTTTTTGCGACACTTTGGATTTTACACATGCGGCAAAAATTGGTATTTTGGTTCTATCAGTGTCGCTGTTGTTGGCATTACAAAAATCACCGAAAAAGTCAAAAATTCAGAAAATCACAAAAATTATATGTGAATTTCTGTAGCCAGTGTTGTACACAAATCTACATTCTCAGAGTGAATCAATGCTGTACTGCACTTTTTGTCTTCAGGTTACAGCTATCAAGTGCCTTGCTGAGAAAACATCCAAGAGGAATCCCATCGGAGGAAATTCAACCATTCCTGTCAGTTTTACACCAGATGCTGACAGAAACAAAGAGGTAAATTACACTGTTTAAAGGGAGGCTGTTGTTGGAACTGCACATGTGCGACTTTCTTGTTTATAAACAATGCATTTCATGCACTAGGATGATGTCTACATAGCTGCAACATATAACTTTTACGATATTCATTGTTAAAAAATATGTTTCAACTTTCATCAATCGCCAACGTACTGTAGATACAGTATTTACATCGGTCGTAGGGGTCCCTGACAACCTTTGAGCAGAGTTCCAATGGCTTTCCTTTAAACCTTACTCTCCAAAGAGGTATGCGTAATCAGGCTGAATTTCATAACAAAATATGCTGAGTTTTTAATGACTTTGCAGACCTGTTTGATATTTGATAGTCAATGAAACAAGACACAATATTTACAGAATCTGCCCTAGATGCTTAGTAGTATTACGTATTTATTGCTGTTTCAGTTCAGAGAGTGATCATAAATTTAAAAAATCTGATTCAGTTGTTCTTGTCAAATTTCTATTCGCTTCGGTTCAAGTGTATTAGTAACTTCTTCATTCAAGGATTTGAATGGATAGTAAAAGTGTATCAGATCAAATTTTTATACATGTAAAATTTACATATCAACAGAAGATGATAATGATCAGAGTGCAAGCACTGTGTATCCATGAATATTGGAAAAAAGTGCATTTGTTTGTGTACGGTGATAGGTGGGTTACAACTGTTTATGTACATATATTCTGATGGGACTCTCAAAGCAGTATTTCAATATCAGTTTTGGCAAAGTTGAAATCTACAGGTCTGGACAAGAACCCTCTGAATGTTGCATAGTGATTGACAGTGAGAGATTCAACTGTTTTCAGACATGAGGCTTAAAGAAAAAATGGAGTGGTATTGAATTTTTCATTTTACAGTTCTTTACTTTATGCAAAACATACCAAAAAGAAAATAAAATTTTTTTGTAAACTAAGTCTTGAACTTGTTGTCATATTTAGAACTGATGTTACAAGATGGCTGCTTAAATGCCTTCAGTCCTTAGCTGTGTGTCAGAGCTGTCAGCCAGACAGCCAGCAGACCAGTGAAGTGAGCAGCGCCCTCTGGAATAAAGTCTGGACAGCAACCCTCAGGTCAGTGACATCCTTTTTCCCCAAACCTTTTGACCACAAGAGCAATCCCATTGGTTTACATTAGCTTGGGTGTAACCTTTTATGAGTATAGGGGTGAAGGCATTACAGAAGATTGAATCAATTAGAGTAATGATGTTAGTGTCAGTTTGATTGTCCTGTTGATACCATTTATGGTATAAAGATCTAGGAAGAGGTGACGTGTAGTCTGTGTTTCCTCTGCCACTCTCAAATTCGTAAAATTACTAATTTTTTAGATGATTTACTAATTTTTTCATTGTTGATTTATAAATATACGAATGCAAGGAAGCAGCTAGTTGATTGAGAGCTGAAGGCCCCAAAACCTCAAAATAGTTCTGTCTAAGGACATGTTGTACTTAATTTGAATTTGATTGAATGATATTCCATATTGGAACGGTTAAGTTTACTTATGAATTTCAAAATTTACGAAAAGTTTCAATCCCAATTCGTAAATTTACTAAAAAATTTCAGAAGCCAGAGGAAACACAGGTAGTCAACTCTAAAAAGTCAAAAAGTCAGCAAGCACTCATCAAAAATTGGTTGAAGTATTTGATAGCCACACGATAGGTGAAGGACGAGTATATTTTTTCCCAGAGTAACGGATTTACAATTATATGGCTTGCTTACTTAACCTGTCATACATGTACATATTTAGACATGTTCTATGGTATTGTTTAAATCTACCAATTGGCCAATTTTAAAAGACAGGCTGACTTCTTAGAGTCCCCTAGACTCAACATTCAAATAAATCATCTGACGGCAATATGAAATAAATGTCTAAAGGATTATGTAAATTTTATCCTCTTTTTTATGCATGTTGGGTTTTTTTATACTGCTGCCAATTTGAGTTTTTGGTGTCACATATTCTGTAAAGGAAGATAATTTATGGACTCAGTGCTTTCAAATCAATAATTGATTTTGTACCACTTTATCAATAAGGTTCTGTATGATTTCCCATTGTAGGACAATCAGTCTGCACCATGCAGAGGCCAGTGGCTTTGACTTGATAAGAATTCTGAAAGAGAAAAACCTTGTCACTGGAGACAAGGAAATATGGAGACTGCTTTTGCAAGGAAAATGTCAGTTAAATCAGTAAGTGTCAGAGGATAGAAAGGTACATTTAACATTTATTGCTGTGAAAAAAAATCAGAATTTTGTATGTCGTTCTGCTATGAAGGTGTCCAATCACTGAAATGTTGCATAAAAGTGTTATCACCTCATTTTACTTGATACAGGAAATCCCACATAAATCTACAAAATGCCATTTTCATGATAGTATTTACATTCATTCTCCTCATGAAGAGTTCAAAAATTCAAAATAGTTAGAGAGCACGCTGTCTAGTATAGTTTATGTTCCAAATCTGACAATATGGTATATATTTTGTCGATTTTCTTAATCATGCAAATACCATACATACCCTTAGATATATACTGTCCTTCCTTCAGTTGGATCACCAATATACTAATTTGCTAACGGGACAGTAGCTTTAACTTTTGATGGATTTTTTTCACTATAATTTTTGTTTTGTGTGAAACTGCAAGTTCTTATTGTTCATCAAAAAAAACATGTTGAAATATCCACTCATCAACAAAGTGTTTCTGCATGTAAGATACACTTGTATTGTTTACACGTGAATTCTGGTCTGAATTCTGACTTGCCAACGATAACAATACCGTTTACGCATGTGTAGGCTGAGCTGACAAGCTGAATACAATGCATCTCAACATGCTTTAGGGTGATGAACAAGAAATTTCAGTGGACATCGCAACCAAAAATTGTGAAAAAAATGATCAAAAAGTTACAGCTGCAGGCCCTGTAATAGTAAAAGGAGAATCTACATTATTTAAAAAAAGGGTTCTCATACCTTGTATTTCTTATTACATAATTCTGAATAAAGACTGACTACACACCACCTCAACAGATCTGCTGTTTGTTGTCTGGCAACACTACTGAAACACTGCCCTCTACCAGAGAATCTTCAGGCCAGCACTGCAGTTGGCATAGCAACAGAGACCAATGAGAGGTACCCGTTGAGGCGCAATCTCTTAAAATGGCTGCTGTCCATGGAAGATGATACAGAAGTGGCGGAGAGAACAGTGAAAGTGGTTGACAGGTGTGGCGCACTTTCTCAGCATTATT
Source organism: Ptychodera flava (assembly GCF_041260155.1). NCBI lineage: Eukaryota > Metazoa > Hemichordata > Enteropneusta > Ptychoderidae > Ptychodera > Ptychodera flava. Next base: position 19,814,556 of record NC_091937.1, on the reverse strand, counting down.
GCTTGTCATTATTTACCTTCAAGTTTCCATATTGTTGTGATACTGTTCACTATAGTATAAGGTGCATGCAGAAATACTTTAGCAGAAAGACAGACAAACTTCATTGTTACATCATCCTGCTTTGGACTTCATATCATCTGCCATTAACGGAGAATGACTCCCTATGTCTGAAATTTTGTAGGTTCTGTCGCCAGTTTTCGATAGTACTAGTCTTCCCACCATCATTATGAGATTATTTTTCATGTTCTTTTAATTTTTTGATCATGCAGTATCGTCACTCATGTTGTTAAGAATGTCCCAATGCAGTTTAGATTGATATATCTATTCTCTTTGCTCATTAATTAAATAACGTCAGTGTCAAGAAGTGATGACTTTCTCAATGTGGATATCACAGCAGATTTTACACTTGTAAAACCTCTGATAGACTCATAGTTATCATTGTATATCTGTTGTACATCTCATCCCTTTAGCACTTTGTGCCTACAGACTACCAATACATAACATCCAACCCTTTCCATAGTGCATTTCCACATTTTACTGTTGGAATTGTTTTGATCACCATAACTTTTCTTCTTTGCATTGCTTCTCAGGCCTGACTTAGATCTGCTTGCCCAAGTAGTGGTCACCCTCACACAAAGACACACCAGCACCATTGCCTGGAATGTGCATCCACAGCTAGAAGACTCAGAGTATCGGGAAATTGAGACCATCTACCTGAAATCAACCTTTGATTTCAATGCTGCCAGTTCCAGAAGAGAGAGAACATCGGAACCTGTGACACCAAGCACCAGTGTTCAGACGGTTTTGAAATTTCTGATCAAGTCATTGGAAAAGCTTGGAAAGGATCTGACAGAGAATACATCAACAGAGGTATATTTATGCTGCAACATTTGCTGTAATATCTTAATGGAGTCAAGTCTGATGTTTGCAGATCCATCTATTTTATATTTGCAGCAGTGAATTTGCAATCCTTGAAGTTTGGTGTGCATTTTGAATTTTCATACGAATGTATTATTCAAATAATACAACTTTGAATCAAGGGTGTGTAGCCAAACCACAGGACTAAGTCGCAGGACCAGTGAGTTACATCAATTGCAATAGTGGACTTCCTTTCCCAAGATGTCCTAGGCTCATTCATAAGTTTTACTTGTATGTTTTGCCGCTTTGTGCCAGTTGTTGGGAGTGTGAACTCAATACAGAACAATAGTTGACTTGTTTGAAGGCGCTTGGCCAAGTCCTTCTTATGGTTGAGATCAGTGTCTGTCTCAGGGAGCTTTTAATGGTGACTAGGAATACAAACATACCTCTTCAAAAATGTTATTTTTACTACAGCCAAGTAAGCCTAGGCCAAGTGTCTTGCCATTGCAAACCTTAATATAACCAAATGGATGGTTCATAGAAATCTTCCTGAATTTCTCAGTAAGCAGACCAAATCCTTGAGACTGATTTACAATTATAGGTGTCTATGGAAGGTAACATTTCTACACTGGGCTGTTAGATATAGTTATAAAATCAACTTGAATAAACATGCTTGTCCATTTAGTTGCTTCATGTACCGGTACTTCAGGTTAGAACAAAATCAAAAAACCAGCTTAGCATGTGATTAATACAAACCTCATTTTGTGTAAAGGCAACTTTGAGCTTGTGCACAATAAAATGTAGAAGCAAAGTGAACTTGAAATAGACAGTGAGTATAAATAATATCTTCACTGATAGAGCTTGTTTTCATCCTGAAAATTCAAAACTGTTTCTCTCTACCATACTCCAGGTATCCCATCTCCAGAATGTGATCCACCATTGTGCTCTGGTTTCCAAGGTGATGGCACTGTTACTAGGTTACAAGGCTGTCACAAAAGATGAAGTGATGGGCTCCAAGCTATTTGAACAGCTACGGGTGAGTTGATGCCCTGTGGTCAATGCATACCTTTGATATAGTGTGTAGTGCTTTGTATATCACTCACTCATCATATGCAACTGTGCTTGACTCAAAACTGGCAAAAGAATGAGGGTTTGTGGTACATTTTACCTCATTTATCGCCATGATGGAGTATCGATCGTAAAACTTTATTTTGAGCTACCAAAGACAAATATTTTTGTTTTGTTGCACATTAAAACACATTCCTTTGTATCTGCAGCTATGGTTATGGATACAAGCCTTTAATAGGAACTAAAATGGGGTTTCCTTGGGGATCTCAAGCTATGTACTCCCTCCCCAACCCTTATGACTCCCTAGGTCAATAGTGATTAATGCAAAGTGCTGTGTTCACTGGAGATCTTCTTTTGCCCCTCAACCAGGCTTATCAACATTTGCCTGTTTAACACTGTGTTCCTTCCTTTGAATAGTTCTGATCGTAAATGATGTTATTTTTTCTCCTATTAATATCTATAATTAAATATTTGTCTGCATACAACCTGATGGTATTACAATGGCTTACTAAAAGTCACACTAATTTGTATGAATTTATGGCTAAGAGTAGAAGCTGCAACAACAGCTGCGCATGCAACAAAACAACTGTCTGAATTTCAGGCAGCGTTGTCCACTGTCGTACGCGTGCAGCTATATTTAGTAACAAACCTGAAATAGTGATCAATGCCATTGAAAATGACAGTATTGACTTCCCACATTTGTATTAGGTATTGTTTAAAAGAATATCTGATGGAGTGAGAGACATCAGAGGAAGGAGAGAAACAGAGCTGGCCAACAAATCTCAGAACCTGTCAATCATAACTAAAGCCTTAATGGAGCTGTACTCCTGGAACCGGGGTCAAAGTGTACCTTTACCCATGACAGATGCTGTTAACTGGATGGCTAGTAACTGTAGACGTTTCACACAGCCAGATTTGATTGATGGTCTACTGGAAACTGCCAACACAAAGGTTTGTGTTGAATATGTATGATATGAGTATGTGTACTTTTGATTGGTCAGCCTCATGTATGATTGGCTGAGGCGGATTTCATTTATTTGTCAACAAAACAAGGCTTCCAGATATTTTAAGAAAGTTTTGAATTTGTTTCTGTAAAATTTTCTTGACCAGTTGCTCTGTGTCTCATAACCTGTAAAGACAAAGACAAAGTGTTACTTATTTTACTAGATATTCAATTCAATACTCTGCAGAAGTGACAGTTTTGGTATCTTACTCACAGATTTTTGTCTAATTTGACAGTTTTTGTGAGATTTACTACGTGAGTTAACATCCTGGGGTTTTTGTTGGTATTAATCCACCAGTTTTATGTAATACTTTGTGATGGCCAGTCATTTTCGTTGAACTCCATGCTGAATCACCACATATTGGCAATTGTCTCACCACAAAATATTGAATTTGCAATATAATACCCAACCAAAATATGTACCCGGATGTGAGAGTTGAGGTAGAATGGGCCTCGAAAGTGAAAGGCTTAAACTTTTGCCCAAACTTTCCTCAAGGAATCTTCCAACCATTCTTTCAAAATCAAGAATAAAATTCAGGGGTCACATTGCAAATTTTGTCACTAGAGAAACATTCACACAAGATATACCTATAATTGAAATTCAAAATGGCTGCCATTCCTTGTTAAGGATGATAAATACCTTTTAGGCACTTTCAGATTTTTATTTTTTTCTCAATTGAACATGTCCCAAACCCCAATAAAGTATACATTTTCTGAAAGCCCTGATATAGAGCTATCCGACCAAGCACAGTGCACGGTCATTATTTGCATAAGAGTCACGTGACAAGCGTTTTACTGAACCTTCCAAAAACCGGTCTTCCCGCCTTATGCGAACACGCTGCAAGATTTCCGGTTGGAATTTCTTCATTGACAAGCCTTGACAATATCCTTCAAAACCGTGTCTGCGATTTTTTCTCGGAGGCTCCATTCAAATTATATGGCGTGATAATTAAAATTCCTTGAAAAGCACCTTCGTCCAACACCTTTAAGAGCGCATTAAAAAATAACAAAGGCATATAAAGGAAATCCAAGACACGGATTTTGAGTTCATTATGTTTCCAATGGACGGTGTGAATTTCAAGCAGCTAGTGTTTGTGAGCGCGAATTGACGAGGTGCCAAAGAAGGGTACTTCATTCACACATTGAATTCGAGAAAAACGCAAAAAAAACTGTTTTGATACTGCTACGCTACGGCATTTGATAATTAGACGTGCACGAGCCTCAACACGGACATACTTTGTTACCAAGTGATGATGTCGGCCGGGAATGACAGTTGTTCAGAGAAAAAGTCCCAGGAAAATAAAATAAATCGCGGAAAACTACCAATTTTTGGAGCCTTGCGTGTAGACACATCGCCACAGCGAATGGCTTCAGTGGGAAAAAACAATGACGTCAGCAGTCATTACTGATAGCGGGCGTGTCCTAATTCATATGCAGATAAGCTTGTTTGCGTTCCCCAGATCACACTCCCCTCACACGCTATATAGACATTGCAGAACCGTAGACTTGATAGCGTACTATCGCACTAATTGCAAAGTTAATTCTAGGACGCGCCATTGCGCAATAAAATCTCGAATGGCCCTCATTTCTACGTTTGACGCGCAACATACATTATATGAATGGGTCGATCACGCAGAGTTCACGTAGTTCATACATTCGCGTAGCTCTCCGAAGGTCATTACCTCAGTCATAGTGTGACATGTAAAACGATTCAGTTACCTATCAACCTTTGCAATTAAATATCCACTACAGCATATATGGTGGTACATAGGAAGCTGGGTAGAAAGGACTGATGTAGGGTCAACGGTGTTTTGGAGCAGTACGCACGTGGCATGGCCGATGAATATAAAACAACGGCATTGGCCGCTGCGTAAAAGTGGAAAGCTAGTCGACACTCGGATTTTTAACGCCGGTATAGTTGATGAACCCAGGATGATCGGGCAGTCCTTAAATTGAAGCGTTTGCAACGTCTACCGTCCATACAAACGAAACGTTGAACACTGCTAGGAAAACGTCCATGATCGTTTTGAAGAGCAACACATTTTAGGTCGAACACATCTCCTTTTCCAGAGTAGCCAGGTCTTTGCATAGAACAACACCGCTGTGTAAAATCCTTTGGCTTGAACCAATGATCGTAAATTTGCCAATACATACGAGTTATGTATAAAAGTTGATGTATCGATCACTTTATTTAGGTCGTACGGTTTACAGTCTCGTGCTATATCAGTGTATGAGTAGCCTAATTGCACATTACGAGTGGAGTGATACGTACCGGCCGCCGCGTACTATGCATATGCATAGTACGCGGCGGCCGGTACGTATCACTCCACTCGTAACTGTGCCTAATTGTCGATGCGTGCAAATCGAGGGCCACTCGCGGAGAAACCCTACCGGTGCGCTAAGCTTTGATCATGATCGTTTCCACAGTCAAAATCACAGTCCTTAGCAATTTGTACAGTTGTTCAAGTCCGACATATCAATAATTCATCACATAAGTTACGTAAACAATTGAATCAAACCAAACGGTTTGCTGTTGCCATTATTGGGCCTGTTGCGTGCGTACAAGGGACAACTTTGCAGTAGGCTTGGTTAGTTACGGGGCGCCCGATTTCCAGTATTCTCCTTTTCTTGACTTGATAGACTATTGTATTTTCTGCAGAAAATTCAAGGGTTTTACATGTGTGATGATGATGGCCCCCGATTTTCTAAAATGGCCCCCTTGGGACAGGAGTTGGGGCCAACAGTGGCCCGTTGTGTTTAAATCCTAGAATGAACACTGTGTAATTGTTTATCTAACATTGCGAAAAAGACGTCAACCACCGTAAAGAGGCGTGTGCAGGCTCCGACAACCCTAAGCAAAGAGTGATAAAACGTCGCACTGCTGAGAAAATCGTCGTTGACACGATGTCTTGACCACACTAAGAAAAATGACTTGCTCTCTGGTGTAGACTATGTCTGGAACTGTACGAATACTTGTTTATTGGACTAGGCTTCGACAAACATTTAATTACGGTTTATTGTTTACAGACGGAAGTAATCCTGGTGTTTGGAGAAGTCACAGCACGTCATTATGTAAATTAGCTAGTGCAACGCAACGTTGTGTCACTCAAGATGGATTATGGAAATAGCAATGCAAATGTGTCCACAATGTTTACAAAAGCTCCCCGATTTAACCGGATAGCCACGTGCATTTGTTTTGATTTTTAAAAATCGTGAATTACACGGAAACCATTCCTTATCTTGAATTGGCGACACATCTCAATTCTGGGTCTTACTTCAAGGCGTATTCTCAGAGAATTTTGAAAATTTGACAGAAAATGAACAATTTGGTATTTATCATCCTTAACTCCATGGAGAAACATAAAAATTTTTTTGAAAAATGGGGAACATATTTTCACTGTACGAACATTGAAAAACTAAGACGATGAAAGGTTTTTTCACACCAAGAGATTTAAAATGAGCCTCCACAAGGGGTAGATCAGAATAGAATAGTAAAAGTTTGAGAGTCCGACTATCTGTATACCCGAGGCACATTCTACCTTAATGGGTCATGAGATGGCCTATTCATATTTACATCATCATCCTGACAGTGATAAATATCCAATCCAATCAATACGTATCACATTGATCTGTTCAGAATGTGGGTCGATCATCACTTTCAACGACAGCATTTGGTGATATTGATGATGATTTCATGGACGTGGACTTGCAAGAGAGCAGAGCAGAGGATGATTTTGACTTTGATGTGCCAGAAGATGCAACAGAGTCCCCGGATACATCAGAAACAACACAAAACACAGGTAAGCAAAACAATCACCATTTTACGTGATATACTGTGGGGTAATTTCAAACCCATCAAAAACATTTTATCTTGACAATGTTATTGCTGGTTCTTCATATAGCATTATATGTATAATATTAGCTGTACGTTTAGGCAGTACGTGCCTGAAAAGTGAAAGACAAACTTTCGCTCAAGCTTTCCGCAATGAAACTTTCAACTTTACTCTTACCAAATCATGAATAAAAATCAGGAGTTACCTCTGCAAAGTTTGGTACGAGAGAAACAAATTACAAACTTTAGCGGTATTTGAAATTTAAAATGGCTGCCATCCCTCTGTTAACTCTATGGGGAAAAAATCAAATTTTATATTTTTGAAAAACAAAGACTGTGAAAATTTTGCAAGAGCTTTAAATCAATCCCCACATCAAGTAGAAGGTCTGAAAAGAATTGTAAAAATTTAAGAGTTTGAATATCTGTCCCTGAGGCGCATTCTACCTTAAGAAGGTTGGACAAATTTCATACAAATTGCACCTGCTTTTATTGTTGCAACTTAATATGGAAATAAACGAGTTTCATAATAATAATGATGATGATGTTCAACTTGGTAAAATTTAACTTATTTGTTCATTCCTGTACTGGCACCGGTACAGTATTAGCTTCTAAAGGGTTTGTTACACATACAATGTCAAGCAAATTGTAACTTCAGAATGGTAGTAGTGAAATTGATTGTTGCATCTTTTAGATCAGTGGCACTGAATGAGAGGTGAACTTCCTGTTTACTACATGTGTATATGCAGGGTATCAAGTAATCTTCACTCGTATATAAAAAACTATTTGTACAATAATGATGCACCAGAGGGGTATGTCTACCCATGTAAAGCCTTATATCAACTGTTAATATGCAGGGCAAGCTGAGTGAAAACTGTACTTCACATTTTCTTGCATATACCAACTATAATTTAACACAGCCATACTGATTAATTCATACAAGCAATGACACTTTATTTCTTTCCAATATATAAAGTGTGAATACTGCAAAACACTACTGAATGAAGCATTTTATGGCTCAGTGTAATATGTATTTGTGTTGATTCAATATGTTCATGTTCAGCCTGACAAATTTACCAGCTAAATATTGGTTGCCAGTTTTTAATTCATATGGTACAATACCTCATAATGAGAGGGGTACACTTTGAATTCCTCCCTCACTGCACCACCTATCAATGACCACAACTCTCGAATTTGACAAAATATTGAACTAAAGTTTTGAATGCAAAGTTCTGAATATATATGCATAATATTACTCTTTGTGGCATTTTAGTCCCTGTAGACGCAGTCCAGCGGGGACTTATAGATTGGATCCCATCCGTGTGTTTCTGGCTATACACAATTTAGAAGTAAATTGAGAAACTGTAATATTCCAACAGAAAAAAAACCACCAGGAAATACATAAAAACTTGCAGCTGCAAATAGAGCTGTAAGCTGTTCTTGTCTTGTAAAAATTAATCAAGGATAAAATAAAGGATCATAGTGTTTAGGTTAGGTTCAGAGAACAAACTTGCCTAGACCCTGTATGTTGCTTACGGACTCCGTGCCTCTGACCCCACTCCGTCTAGCCTCGAGGTCCACTTTTAGTGCTGTAGCATAAAAAAACAGCTCATTTGAAAGTGAATGGTCTCCAGGAGAGACGATGATGTCACTGGCGTCCCTTTGGAAGTCAATCAGCCTAAATGTTCTTCTCATGATTGGCCAATGATTAAATGGGTGTTGCTCATAAACCAGCTCATAAACTGAACGTTCTCTGGCTAGTTTATGAGCAACATCCATTTAATCATTGGCCAATCATGAGAGGAACATTTAGGCTGATTGACTTCCAAAGGGACGTCAGTGACATCATCGTCTATCCTGGAGACCATTCACTTTCAAATGAGCTGTTTTTTTATGCTACGGCACTAAAAGTGGACCTTGAGGCTAGACGGAGTGGGGTCGGAGGCACGGAGGTCGTAGCGATATATAGGGTCTAGGCAAAGAACAAACCATCTCATAATGAATGTTTGACCCTCAAAATAGCCTCCATTTTCTGTATCTATGACAATAAACTTATATTAAACTTCACAAAAATCATTAGTACTTAATTTTCACCAGAAGTTTGAAAAATGGATCTACATATACGGTATAGACCAACAGAGAGTTGCAAGAAGTTAAGTCTCAATATGTATTTCCAAGGTCAATTCTATCTTGACCCCTTTGTTACCATAATTTTGCCAGAGCTATTATTAATCCACAATGACTGTGGACCTGTTTTCATGGAATCGGGGCTAGAGGGTGAACAGTTTAGTTTTCATGTAGCAGATAGCCTGTAAATGTAGATCCTTCATCTCTATCACTGAATAGGGAGTTCTCATCATACAGTCTGACCCATACAATGTCTCCTTCCTGCAAATCTATGATGACACTGTTGGAAACAGACATGTGGTTTTTATTCCCATCTTTCGTCACCCACAAACACGGCAGATCGTCCTGATTTTTCATCAGGCAAGCACGCAAGTCGTTCTCTCTGTCTGTTACGCCGGATATCATGAAGAAATAGACACCACTGACAGGACATGTGAATATACCAGTGGATGCACTATAACCATTGCCTACGTTAGAAAATACCTTGTCATAAATGACTGTGGTGTACCTTGTTACTTGCCCAGTGCTAGATCTTAGTGCAGCTGAAAATGCCACTTTTTGTGGATTCTGTACTCTACCCTGATCACCTTTCTGTCCTGGATCACCCTTATTAGTCCCCACGGACACCGTCCGGGGGGACTTATAGGTTTGGTCATGTCCGTGCGTGCGTCCGTGCGTGCGTGCGTGCGTGCGTGCGTGTGTGTGTGCGTGCGTCCGTCCGTTCACACAGATATCTCAGAGATGCAAGAAGCGATTTCATTCAAACTTGGTACAAGGATTACTTCATATGTCATACAGATGCATGTCGATTTGTTTTGGGATACGATCCAATATGGCCGCCAGGCGGCCATTTTATTACGATTTTTTCATGTACAGAGCCATAACTCAGACATGTTTCAACCAATTTTATTCAAAGTTGGTGCAAGGACATTGACCAATGTCATAGATATGTACGTCAATTTGTTTTTGTGATACGATCCAATATGGCCGCCAGGCGGCCATTTTATTACGATTTTTCATGTACAGAGCCATAACTCAGACATGTTTCAACCAATTTTATTTAAAGTTGGTACAAGGACATTGACCAATGTCATAGATATGCACGTCAATTTGTTTTGTGATACGATCCAATATGGCCGCCAGGCGGCCATTTTATTACGATTTTTTCATATACAGAGGCATAACTCAGGCATATCTCAACCGATTTTATTCAAAGTTGGTACAAGGACATTGACCAATGTCATAGATATGCACGTCAATTTGTTGTTTTGTGATACGATCCAATATGGCCGCCAGGCGGCCATTTTATTACGATTTTTCATATACAGAGGCATAACTCAGGCATATCTCAACCGATTTTATTCAAAGTTGGTACAAGGACATTGACCAATGTCATAGATATGCACGTCAATTTGTTTTGTGATACGATCCAATATGGCCGCCAGGCGGCCATTTTATTACGATTTTTTCATATACAGAGGCATAACTCAGGCATATCTCAACCGATTTTATTCAAAGTTGGTACAAGGACATTGACCAATGTCATACATATGCACGTCAATTTGTTTTGTGATACGATCCAATATGGCCGCCAGGCGGCCATTTTATTACGATTTTTTCATATACAGAGGCATAACTCAGGCATATCTCAACCGATTTTATTCAAAGTTGGTACAAGGACATTGTCCTATGTCATACATATGCTCGTCAATTTGTTTCACGTCATGTAGCAGTAACATGTCAATTATTGAAGTTTCGTAAGTAGGCTGATATGTCAAGAAATATGTACTGCATCAAATTCATGAAACTTTATACAGATGTTAACCGATGATTAGCTCACATTGCTTTAACATCGAAAAAGACATTTATCAGTGTCATTTTAATTAATTTGTAATTGCATAAGTAATGAACTTTCCTAATTAGGGTGATATAGCCACAAATTAATACAACGTCAAATGTGATGAAACTTGATACAGATGTTGATCTCATAGTGTTGTAATACTGCAAATACTGCATCAAACTTTATGAAATATGGTACCAGTGATAATCTGTTAAGTGTTAGAATTGTATGCAAAAATGTTTTGCAACATCCTGTTGATTAATTCCTAGTTGACTCATTTTATGAACTTTAGGATGGTGGCCTACATTGGTTTTATGTTTTCATCACCATGGAACTCATTCTTGGCCATTGAGCGCCATCTGTATCAAAGTATTTTTATCACAGACCTAATTAATGAAGAGGACTCTATCCCCTCTGAGGACATGTAATCAAAGTACCCTTTATTAACAAGTGGGGACTGTGTCATCAACGATGACTTGTTTCCTTTCAATCCCATAGCCCTTCTTTCTCCATGCTCTCCTTTTGGACCAGTGTGTCCACTTTGACCAGTAGCACCATTCATTCCTGGGTCACCTTTGTCTCCTTTTGGACCAGCCTGCCCACTGTGACCAGTCGCACTATTCATTCCAGGGTCACCTTTTTCTCCTTTTGGACCTGATTTTCCAGGGAAACCCCTCTGACCAGTCTCACCCTGTGGGCCAATATCACCCTTTGTCCCTTCAAGACCAGCCTGGCCATCTCTACCCGGTAACCCAGGGGGGCCTGCTGGACCAATGCTTCCAGGAATTCCTAAAATGAGATTTCAAACAGAAACGGTGACTTCCCTCTTTTCACAAATGCAACAACTTTTTAACTATTTCCCTATCAAAAAATGCAATACAAATCAATGTCAGCTGGTGCCAAGCATGACCTTTGAACTTTATAAAATTTTCAACCTGTGCTACCCTGTAATATAAGTACTGCCTAGCTTCATCGCTGAAAAAGAATAACCGAGGCCCACAAAAAGTTAGCTGGAACCTGATGAAAAGTTGTAATTTTTTGAAAACCGATTATTTAATTTTAGGGGTGGTTTTGCTTTGTTTTCGTAGCATAATTTAAACATTAGAGGTTTATTGGAAAGTTGAAACCCTTCACTTGAAGAAAAAAAAATACATGCTAAGCTAAGCTAGATTAGTTTTGTTGAATTTCTCGGTGCTAGAAAATTTCTAGAGTTTTTAGTATGATGAAAGAATTGAAATGTGGCGACAGTAAAGTACTAGCTAAAGTGTAGATTTGTTTTGGTGAATTTTGCATTGCTAGAAAATTTCTAGAGTTTGGTGAACGATGAAAGATTTGCTGTTGCCAAAGTAACTACCTGGAGTTCCTGGAATTCCGTGGACTGACTTGCTACATGGCTGGCTTTCACCTCTCAGTTTGTCAAAGTCTTGACTGTCAGGTGTCAGAGTTGAGTGTGCAGCACATGATGAAACTTGATACAATGTAACAATAATGTAACATTGTAGCAGTGTGAACAATGCTAGTGTTCTTTGCAACTTCATTGTCAGTGCCCTTCATGATAAGGAATTGAAATGAAAATATAACTTTTAGGCAAAGATAAGTAAACAGTGTCCATACACTCATGGAAAATCTTTGAATTTTAAGCCTGCTTGAAAGTCCTGAAATTGAGTCCTTGAAAGATCTAGAATATTGATAATAATGCACAATTTTAAAAATTGTCAAGATGATCAATTGTGATATATTGATATATATATATATATATATATATATATATATATATATATATAAAATGATATTTGAAAATGATATAACATGAAAATGATATCTGGAAAATGTTATTTTTGACTGCAAAAAGTCCCTGAAAATTGGTAAAAAAGTCACCAAAAGTCCTTGAATTTTAAGTAACATTAAGTGATTGGACCCTGGGTAAAACTTTATGTCACAAATAGGAAAATCCTATCATTTCCATCAGGTGTTATTGGTAATGTAACAAGTGGAGCTGGCAAAATTATTTATGTGCTAGGATTGGTTTATTTAATAAGTGAGATTTGACGAAAAGGCATGGGTTTCTAATCCATGACTTCATACAGTGTATTAAGATGTTATTAGCCGGAACTTATGCGGTCCAAATAGCAACATTGAAGCAATCAAAAATAACTTTAGGTTTGTATGCAGAGGTTTTAAATTCTGCTAGACACAATGGGCTGCTTCATAGTCTGTTCAGTGTATAAGTTTGATCTGAGTGATCAGTAGGATAATCAATGTTGAGAAAGATTAGAATGTTAGAAAACAGGATGCAATAATGTATGTCACATTTCATGGTGTAGTATTTAGCATCTACAGTTAACTAGCTGTATTTTGTGGAGGCTCTCCTCAGTAATATCAATACAGACATATTTCTAGGTGGGAGAGGATTTCAAATCAGTCAAATTCCTGACATCACCTTACATGAATGAAAAGCTGTGGCAATTATGAAATAATTAGACTTTAGCAAATAAAAAATTACTTTGTGCAAAACTTACCAACTTTGGTAACGTAAGTCTTTAAATACAAGTGACAATCAGCTTGGACTATGCACAGCCTACCGCAACACAGTGCCGCTCTTCTCTGCTTGGCTGAGAAACACACAACTGTCTTCTATCAATTTGATATGCAAATTATCTGAAGCCACTGTCAGTCCATATTTGGACTGATGATTTAAAAAATGAGCCACCACAAGTTAATGAAAGTTCTTTCAGTATAAAATAAACTTCCTTGATCTATTTAAGGTTCCAAGACAAGCACTGGGCCCTTACAATCAATCAGGAAAGCCTGTTAAAATGTGAGCACATGATCCATTAAAGTATATATTTTCTGAAAGTCTTGATATTATCAAATGATATAATGTGTATTTTTAAATGATTGGTTTCATAGGATCATGTGACTGTAAATTTGAATAACTTCTCAAACATTGGTTGTTTTTACTTTCCGCTGCACAAAAGCTACAGTGTTTTACGGTTGAAATTTGCAAGATTAAAAGCTGTTGTAGATTGTTTTCTATTTATTGTGATTGATCCCTATTCTAACAACTTTAACAGTTTGTAGAAAATAAACTGGATATAAAAAATCTAGTCATTCTAGTTCATTATGCTGTCAATCATTGGCGCTAACCAGGACTTGAAACACTTCAGTGTTTGTGCAGGGGAAGGAAAACAATAATTTTAAGAGGTTGTTAATCCCAACAGACAAAGTCAGGGGGACGTATAGATTTTGTTGTGTCTGTGTGGCCGGAGGTGCATCTGTTCACACAAATGTCACAGAGATGCCTTAAGCCATTTCCAAACTTGGTACAAGGATTACTCCCTATGTCATACATATGCACGTTGATTTATTTTGTGATTCAAGCCAATATGACCTCCATCAGTGGTTCCCAAATTTATCAACCAAGTGGGGACTATATCATTCGCAATGACTTGTTCAAATATATGATGACACCTAAACAAACCTTATTTCAACATAAATGACAAAATACAAATCACAGCACTCGCTTATGTCCAGGCTTTCAGAAAAAATACCCTCTAATGGGGCTACAAGCTAAGTTTTTGCAGAAAATATTCATCGTTCTAAAGGGCCTATTGCTTGTCATGCATCCTTAATTATGTCAAAGTTACTTTTTATCTACATCAACACAAAACAATATGCAAATTAGAATTATCCGGGATGCAGTATTTAAACTCCGAAGGTTAAGTTACTATTCTGCGGAAGTTGTGTGGACTGATGATAACTATGCTTGTGACTAGGCAAGACTGTTGTAATATTTGATATAAATGAGAACATCAGAATCAATTGAAGACAACATTTTTGAGTGGACGATTTGTACGGGTCATATGCATTTCAGGGAGTGCATCTCAACATTTTTCTAAAACAGGAAAAAGAGTGAATTTTCAGTGTTCAAAAAATATTTCCTCCAGTATATAAGTTGCACTTTGTACAAATGCCTAGAAAATGCTTATCAAGGATACAACTTGTCATGATATGTGTTCAGTGCCCGATACCAGCCCATTCTCTATTATGGATGAAACTTTAAGTAAGAGTTTTGGCAGAAGTCGACAGTTCTGTCACCAATTTATCAAGAATACCATATTTCTCAGAAATCCAGCATTGCCCATGTGCCAGAAAATGCAGGAAAGGAATATAGAATCCTCTCTGATAATGTGTCACTCTGTAGACAGCATGGAAACCTGATTAATTTACCAGTCTATTGTCAGCAACAGGGGTATTATCAAATACTTTAGGTAATTGTCTAGAATCAAGTTTGTAGACATTTTTTGATTTTTCATGCAGATAGCACTTTGTTGAATATTTGAGACATTATAAGTAGTGAGACTAATTCTAATCATTGACAAGTTGTAAAGGAATTTGATTTTGTTTAGCATTTTTTTATTGGTGTGTTTTTTAGTCTCTATCTTGGGGTACTAAAAGATTTGACTCTGTCCATCTGTGCATTCAGGGCCATTTCTTTGATGTGTGGCAGAAGGATAATACTCTATGATGTTCATATGCACATCAATTTGTGTAGTGATGATGATCCAATATGGTTACCAGGCAGCCATTTTGTTTCAGATTTGTTTATGTCCAAAGCCAAAATTAGGAATTGTCTTCAGAAATTACATTCAAACTTGATGCAAAGAAATTGCACTCTTATCTGCATTTGTATGTCTACTTTAGACTCAATATTATCCAATATATGGGGACAATGAAATTTTTGATTTTTGAAAAACAAAGACAGTGAACATTTTTCTTACTCTAAGAGCTTTAAAATTACTCCCCACAAGTGGTCCATCAGAAAAGAATTGTAAAAATTTGAGAGTCGGAATATCTGTCCCCGAGGTAACATAAGAAGTTTGGACAAATTTCAGCCAAATCGCACCTGCTCTTATTGTTGCAACTTGATTTGAAAATATTGGTCTTCACAATAATATTGTTGGTAAAAATTAATGATTTTGTTCATTTCTGTACTTGAATTAGTTTCCTGTGTACTACTACATGTGTATCTGCAGGGCATCAAGAAATCTTCACTTGTATAAAAGAAACTATTTGTACAATAATGATGCACCAGAGGGTTATGTCTACCCATGGAAAGCCTTATATCAACTGTTAATATGTAGGGCAAGCTGCCTGAAAACTGCACTTCAGGTTTTGTTATGTCACCGTCCGGTGTTTATTATACCAATTACAATTTAACACAGCGGTACTTACATGTATTAATCAATATCATGATGCACAAACATAACAGTTTATTTCTGTCTGATATATAAAGTGTGAAACATAACAGTTTATTTCTATCTAATATATGAAGTGTGAATACAGTGAAACACCATAGAATGAAGCATTTTTTGGCTCAAACAAGATTGCTTCCATGACATTTTATATTGTTATATGTTTTTATGTTGATTCACTTTGTTCCTGTTTTGCCTGGCATCAATCAGCTATATATTGACTAATTTTGTTTGCCAGTTCTACCGTGAAATGGTACAGTACCTTATCCATGAGAGGGATACACTTTGAATTCCTCCCTTCCCGTGACCTATCAAACATGGCAACTCTCAAACTTGACAAAATTTAGAACTCAAGTTTTGGACAGTAAAGTTCTGAATATATGCATAATCTTACTCTTTGTGGCTTTTTAAAAATGCTGCAGTTGTTGGAGATATGAAAATATTTGCATAATGTATGTGTTCGTCTAGACTGAAATTTTAAGATCTGCCGCTTGAGGTCACTTCTTGCATTCCCTTCTGACAATAAGGAAGAGCAAAGATTGCTTTTGATTGACACTTCTTCCTGTCTTGTGTTTATTATGTTGTTGATTTGCAAAATCTATTCATTAATGAGACACAGGGTCCATACACTCCTGGAATGTCCTTGAATTTCCTTAAATTGTAAAGGCTCCTGGAAAGTCCTGGAAAAATCCTTGAAAATGAAATTGGGTCTTTTAAAGTCATGGAAAATTTATAATCCACACAGATTTCAAAAATGACAAGATTATTAGTTGTGATTATTCCTTAATTTTCATTAGAAGTTTGAAAAATGAATCTACATATACCTATAAGCTATAGTCCAGCAAAGAGTTGATGGAAGTTGAGTCACAATATCTATTTTCAAGGTCAATTCTATGTTGACCCATTTATTACCATTATTTCCCCCAAAGAATAATCCATGGTGAATTTAGGGGCCTGTTTTCAGGGAATCGGGGCCATGGATGAACAGTTTAGTTTTCATGCAGCAGATAGCCAGCAAAGGTAGATCCCTCATCATTATCAGTGAAAAGGGCATAGTTACTGTAAAGTTTGACCCACACCACATCTCCTTCCTGCAAATCTATGATGACACTGTTGGAAACAGATATGTAATTTTCATTTCCATCTTTTGTCACCCACAAACACGGTAGTTTGTCCTGATTTTTCATCAGGCAAGCACGCAGGTCGTTCTTTTCATCCGTCATGCCAGATATAGTGAAGAAATAGACACCGTTGACAGGACATGTGAATTTACCAGTGGATAAACTATAATTATTTCCTACATTAGAATATATCTTGTCATAAATGACAGTTGTCTCACTTGATACTTTCCCAGTGCCAGATGTTAACACAGCTGAAAATGCCACTTTTTGTGGATTCTGTACTCTACCCAGATCACCTTTCTGTCCTGGATCACCCTTATTTCCTTTCAGACCCATAGCCCCTCTTTCTCCATGCTCTCCTTTTTGACCAGTGTGTCCACTTTGACCAGTAGCACCATTTATTCCAGGGTCACCTTTGTCTCCTTTTGGACCTGATTTTCCAGGAAAACCTCTCTGACCAGTCTCACCCTGTGGGCCAATATCACCGATGTCACCCTTTGTCCCTTCAAGGCCAGCCTGGCCATCTTTACCTGGTAACCCAGGGGGGCCTGCTGGACCAATGTTTCCAGGTATTCCTAAAATGAAATTTCAATCAGAAAAGGTGACTTCCCTTTGTTCACAAATGCATCAATTATTTCTTGATCAAAAAATGCTATGCATTGCAAATCAATGTCAGCCGGTGCCCAAGGATAAACTTTGAACTTTATAAACTTGAAAACCTGTGTTACCCGGTAATATAAGTACTGCCTAGCTTCATCGCTGAAAGAGAATGACAGAGGCCCATGAAAAGTTAGCTGGAATCTGATGAAAAGTTGTAATTCTTTCAAAACTGATTAATTATTTAATTTTAGGGGCCGTTTTGTTTTGTTTTCCTGGTATAATTTAAACATTAGAGGTTTATTAGAAAGTTGAAAGCCTTAACTTGAAAAAAAATAATACAAGCTGAGCTAGGCTAGATTAGTTTTGGCGGATTTCTCATTGGTAGAAAATTTCTAGAGTTTTGTGTATGATGAAAGAATGGAAATATGGCGACAATAAAATACTAGCTAAACTGCGTTGATTAGTTTTGGTGAATTTCTCGGTGCTAGAAAATTTCTAGAGTTTTGTGTATGATGAAAGAATGGAAATGTGGTGACAATAAAATACTAGCTGAACTGTAGATTAGTTTTGATGAATTTCTCGGTGTTAGAAAATTTCTAGAGTTTGGTGTATGATGAAAGAATTGAAACATGAAGTCAATAAAATACCAGCTAAAGTGTAGATTTGTTTGGGTGAATTTTGCAGTGCTGGAAAATTTCTAGAGTTTGGTGAACGATGATTGCTGCCAAAGTAACTACCTGGAGTTCCTGGAATTCCGTGGACTGACTTGCTACATGGCTGGTTTTCACCTGTCAGTTTCTCAAAGTCTTGACTGTCAGGTGTCAGAGTTGAGTGTGCAGCACATGATGAAACTTGATACAATGTAACAATAATGCAACATTGTAGCAGTGTGAACAATGCTAGTGTTGTCTGCAACTTCATGGTCAGTGCCCTTCATGATAAGGAATTGAAATGAAAATATGTTTTTAGGCAAAGATAAGTAAACAGGGTCCATAAACTCCTGGAAAATCTCTGATTGTAAGCCTGCTGGAAAGTCCTGGAAAAGTGATTAAAAAAGAGATAAAGTTCTGGAAAGATCTCGAAAACTGATAATCAATCCACGATATTCAAAATTGTCAAGATGATTAGTTGTGATATGTGTAAATTGATATTTGACAATTATAGAACATGAAAGTGATATCTGGAAAATATTATTTTAGACCTCAAAAAGTCCCTGAAAATTGGTAAAATAGTCACAAAAAGTCCTTAAATTTTAAGTGACATTGAGTGTATACACCTTTGGTAAAACTTTCAAGTCACAAGTAGGAAGATCCAATCATTTCCATTAGGTATTGGTATTAGTGGAGCTGGCAAAATTATGTGTTTGCTAAGATCGGTTCATTTAAATATGTGATACTGACCAAAAGGAATGGGTTTCTCTAATCCATGACTTCATACAGTGTATTAAAGGGACAAAGTCCGCTTTTGTTCATGAATTTTTTTTGATGCAAGATACTACTTAATATATTGTTTGACATGTTGAAAGATATTGAATAAATGGGTGACCATGCATATTTTCGCCTTTTGGTTTTAGACAAATGAAATCATCGTGAAAATGAATTAATGGCCATGACCATTAATTCATTTTCGTGATGATTTCATGTATCGTGTCTAAAACTGGGGTCGAATATATGCATACGAGTAGTATCTCGTATCAAACAAAGTTCATGAAAAATGGCCGGCTTTTTCCCTTTAAGATGTTATTACCCGGAACTAATGAGATCCAACTACCAACATTAAAGCAATGTATGTAGAGGTTTTAAATTCTACCACACACAACAGTACAGTCTGTAGGTTTGATCTGAATAATCAACATTTCGAAATATAATATTCAACTTTTAGAAATATTAGCATGTTGGAAAACAATATGCAACAATATCAGCCATGTTTCATGGTGCAGTGTTATAGCATCTATAATTAACTGGGTGTAGTTTGTGCAGTAATATCAATACAGACATATTAGTAGGTGGGAGAGGATCTCAAATCAGTCAAATTCCTGCACATTTCCATACCTGAGTGAGAAGCTGTGACAATTACAAAATAATTTGACTTTAGCAAATACAAAATTACCTAGTTCAACATGCAAAACTTACCAACTTTGGTAACGCAAGTCTTTAAATACAAGTGACAATCAGCTTGGACTATTCACAGCCTACCATAACACACAGCCACTCTTCTCTGCTTGGCTGAGATTTACACAACTGTCTTCTATCAATTTGATATGCAAATTATCAGAAGCCACTGTCAGTCCATATTTGGAAAGTTGATTTCAAAAATGAGCCACCACAAGTTATTGAAAGTTCTTTCAGTATAAAATAAACTTCTTTGATCTCTTTAAGGTTCCAAGATACGCATTGGGCCCTTACAAACAATCAGATAAACCTGTTAATATCTGAGCACATGACCCATTAAAGAATATATTTTCTGAAAGTCTTGATTATCAAACAATATAATTTGTATTTTAAATGATTGGTTACGTAAGGATCATATGCTGACTGTAAATTCGAATAACTTCTAAAAAATCAGATATTTTCTTTCTTTGACTTGTTCAAGTATAATGACGTTTAAACCTTATTTCAACAATAATGACACTTTGTCATCACAGCACTCACCAATGTCCAGGCTTTCAGAAAAAAATTACCCTCTAATGGGTTTACGAGCTAACTTTTTGCAGAATATTCATTGTTCTAAAGGGCCCGTTGCTCATCATGCATCTTTAATCATGTCAAAGTTATTTTTTATCTACATCAACACAAAACAACATGCAAATTAGAATTATCCGGGATGCAGTATTTCTACTCTGAATCTTACGTTACTATCCTGCGGAAGTTGTGTGGACTGATGATAACTATGGTTGTGACTTGGCAAGAGTGTTGTAATCTTTGATATAAATGAGAACAATACAGAATCTGATATCAGAATCAATTGAAGACAACATTTGGCAGTTGATGGTTTGTACAGGCCATATGCATTTCAGAGAATGCATCTCAACACTTTTCTAAAAAAGGAGATACGGTGAATTTTCAGTGTTCACACAATATTTCTGTCAGTATGTAAGTTGAACTTTGTATGAACACCTTGGGGATGCTTGGGGATTTGACTGAGCGGTTTTGTCTGTGGCTTCATCGCTGAGGTGACAGGGTACCGTACGTTGTGAGTTCGAACCCTGTTGAAACCACCATATTGTCAAGATACAATTTGTCATGACCAGATACATAGTCTCAGGTTACTGTGTGCATGGTGTACAGGCAGCAGTCATGTGTTCGGTGCCCAATACCAGTCCTTCCTGTATTGAAGTATTATTGATAAAATTTAAGTACAATTTTTGGCAGAAGTCATGTACCCGGTAGAGTGCTTAGTTCTGTCACCAATTCACCAAGAATACCATATTTCTCAGAAAATCAGCATACCGTAGTTTACTGTCATACAGAATGCAAGAAAGTGTTAATATTGAAACCTCTGTCATAATTGTATCTGTAGACAGCATTGAAATACTGTAGTTCATTCACCAACACCAAGCAGGCTGTCAAGCAGGTACTGGTAGTTACTTCTTCCTTGTGTGATTGTAGTATATGTTCAGGCAGGCATTGAATTCCTAGTTTGCTTGATACGTGTGTCTTTTTCTTTCCTTTCAGCCTGCGTTAGTCTGTTGGATATTGAACTCACAGAGCAACAGTCACTGTCTTTGGACAGTCTCAGGTTACTGTGTGCATGGTGTACAGGCAGCAGCAATGACAGGCAATCTTCTGGTCAAGTCAGTCCATCTGTTGTGAAAAAGAGTGTGCTGAAGCTACTGGAGGAAGAGGTTTGAACTTAATCTTCATTATCTCAGAGTTTAGGTCCAAGTAACTACTGTGGATCTTTTTTCCCATTCATGTATTGTTTGCATGTGTTTGTTTACTTTCATTTATCCCAAGAAAAATTAATACTCAGTATTTGTCATAGCAAGAAAATATATTCTTTCTCTGCTCTGTGAAGTATGGTGAAATACTGAGTATTTGTCACACAGTTGGAGTACGTGTTACATTTCATTGTCAGCATACATTTTGAATATACAGTACTGACATATGGGAAAGTGCACATAAACTATTTCAATATGCTTTTTGGAGAAATTAAAAAAATGTTATTCATATCATAAAGAAAAGATTACCCCCCAAAATTGTCGAAAGTTATATTTGATAGGGTTTTAGTTTTAAGATGTATGGGGACAGTTCAAATATTTGAAACCGTCAGTTTTGTACATCTGTGGTCGAGAATGGGATTCTAAAGCGATGAGTAACAATAAGATGTTAGGGCTAAAAATCTACTTGTTTGGATCATAAATTTAGTCATGGCTTGTTTTACATGATATGTGATGTTGTGAAGTGTTTTGAAATTTGATGTAAATAAAATACATCAGCAAATTCAGTGTGCACAGCGTTGATAGGCTAGTAATTTTCGTGAAGAATTTCTGTAAAATGTTCGATCCCATCTGCTTCCACATGATCAAATGAAACAATTATTTGGGTTTTTTAGAAGACTTAGTGTAAACAGCTCAATAAGCCAAGCTACAAAGAAGTGTAAAATTGAAATTGTAAAACAACAGAAAATGTAGAAATATTGAAGGATGTAATTCCAGAAACTGATTTTACTATAAATTTTCTGTTTCAGGTGTTTGATGTGTACAAACCTGTGGATGTGCAAATGGTAAGGTCCATAGCTAACACTTTGATTGCTTCATGTTACAAAGTCAAAATCCAAAAATGTTTCCATCGTTTTTGGTTTCATACTTATGAAAGTTTCATATTATTTTGATATGGAATGCAATGCAAATCATGGCCTTCATATCATGGTTTTCATGTTCAGTGGTAATTATTATTACGTTTTATATACTAGCACTATCAGTTTATGCACAGAAAGAATTATGGACCCAATAGTGCATATGAAATAAAATGCTTTTTCCTATACCCTGATCTTGACCTTGACCAGCATATGGCCCTCTACATGTAGGTCAGTGAACAATATCTGCAGGTCTGAATATTGCTTGTTCCATAATCAAAAACAGTGGTGTGGTGGCGCTCTAACGGTAGTAGGTTTCCACTTTTGAAACAGCACAGCAAATGAGTGTTGAGGGTCAATTCAGGTCAATTCAGGTCAGGTCAGGTCAGATCAGGTCTGACAGCATTATCAATAATAAATAATGGCATTTCAACTGATTTTGTAGCTATAGGTGACTTCTTAGGCTACCTTGTTTATCGTATTGATGTACATACAGGATATATGCCACACCCACCATGTTCATCCAATGTACGTCACTTAGTAAAAGGACATGCAAGTCATCATTAACAGTGTGCCACTTAACCCACAAGATATTTGAACTCCTTTGAAATCATTGATTTTTAGCAATATCTTGAAATTTCTTTGAGCCAATTATGTATCATATGTGAGATTATCTGAAGTTATAGAGGTTAACTTTAACCCCTTGAACACTTGAAATTTCCAGCAACATATCAAATTACTGTGTACCTCCAGTGCAGGAAATTTCTAGCTAGATTGTACATGTCTCCACAGTGTCTTTACTAGATGGGATAACTTTTGCAATGGCAGTCATGGGTTTAAAGTCTTTTCCACAGCACAGTACTTGTTTGGAGAGCACATATGTACTGAGGTTCACCTTCTCATATTTACCATACATGTACTTCTCAGTTCCTGGTAATCAGTACAGGGTTGCTGATAGGTGACAGCAATGATCCAGAACTGCACACCCAAACAGAGGCAATTCTACACACCTTAAAGTAAGAAAAAAATTGGCAAATTATTTTATGTCTGTGTTACACTATATACACTGTATCTTTCAGAAAATGAGCATACGTGTACCGGTATTATTTTGTTATTGTAATATGTATATATTAAATTTGCATGAAACCTGTGTACAGTTTTAACAGATGAGTATTATAATACTATAAGGACTACAGATTTGTAGTGACATTTCACAATGCATTATCATTAAAACAGGATATTATGCTCTCATGTTGCCTCATATTCCATATTATTCAAATCCGAAGTTGGCCTTTCCTTGATAAGGTCCAGAACCATAGACACACAAGATCTTACAAAAGGAGAGATCTGCCTGGAAATTTAGACCAACATTCATTCCCCAATATCCGTAGAGTCTAGATGTAATGTTTATGTGTGAGAAAATAACATATTCTTTCATTTGTTTCTTTTTTGCATCAGAGATATTGTATCAGCGCATAGAAAAGACCAGGAAATTTGCTCTGCTGCTCTGAAACTTCTGTCAGATATCATTCCCAGTTTAGGCAGCACACAGAGAGAGATATCTGATGAACTGGAGAGTGCCAGAAGTTTTGCTTTGCGCCTAGTGTCAGGCTTTTGGTATGTTGCCTTTTTTGAATGACTTTCTTTACCTTTATTTGCTTGATTAACCCTTTGAGTGCTGTAATTTTTCCTTCCAAAATTTTGGAGCAAAACTTACCAATTTTTATAAATTTTTTTATAATTTTTTGAAAATTTTAGACTTTATTGACATCACTTTTCTTGGCTGCTGTTTTTGATCAAATTTTTGGTAAAATTAAAAAACAATGTGTTGATCTGGAAACAAATTGGCTGGGTTATAATTACACGTGTGAAGAAGACCAAACTTGACTTTGGCGTTCAAAGGGTTAAGGTAGAATGTGCCTCGGGGACGGATATTTTGGCTCTCAAATGTTCACAATATTCTCTTGATGTACCACTTGTGGGGGCTCATTTTGAAGCTTATGGAGCATGGAAAGTTTTCACTGGCTTTGTTTTGTGAAAATCAGGAATCAGGGATGGTGTCCATTTTGAATTTCAAATATCAGTAAATATTGGATAATTTGTTTCTCTAGTACCAAAGTTTGCACGTTGACCCCAATTTGATTTTGAAAGAGAATGATTGAAAGTTTGCTTGACGAAATAAAGTTTGAACAAAAGATTTGTAAGACTTTCAGTTTTGAGGTACGAACTACCTTAATACCATACTCCATCCCATCAAGAGCAACATAGGCAGGGATGAGTGAGTCTTGTCAGTGTTTGGTGGGCTTTGAAAGTACATTTGATGTTGATCCTACACAATTTGTGAACATCTGCAGAACCACTAGGACTGCACAATTACCGGTCGAGGCACAAATGTGTTATCATGCCAAGATTCCCCGGCACAAACGCTGTAGGTTCGAAATCCTTTCCATATGAAAAGATACCTTACTTGAGGTGTGAATCGGTGATTGCTCTACAAATATCACGGGTGATGTCATATTCATAAACATTGTGATGTTTTGTGCTACTTGATCGGTAGTTTATTTACTCTCTGGGGAGTCTACGCCGGTAATGTGGAATTTTTTCCGCTCTCAGGGGATTAGTCTACCTACATGGTTTGTGCTGGCCAATCCCCTCATGTATAGTCCTAGCTTGTAATTGCCACTAGGACTTTCTTTGAGCCTTTGAATTCCACTGTTACAGAGATTTAACAGATCAAAGGTTAGCATGCCAATTTTTAATTTCTTGCAAAGATTTCAATTTCAGAATTTTGGAAGCTAAGAAAATTAATTTTATAGGTAGTGCAGATAAGAATTGTCAAAAAATCTCCCTCAGCAACCTGCTATCGTTTGATCTGTGTAGTGGAAGATTAGGGTCAATACTCAAAGAATATTCATTCCACCTCTGTTCTCTTGGCTGTATATCTTTTCAGGAAACTCCAGAGAGAAGGCCAGTATGCATCACCTGTCAGGTTGTCCCTTGCTAAGTGCATGGAGGAATTCATCAAACTAGACTTGGATGGAAAGTGGGCGTTTATAACACAGGCAACAAAACAGAGAGGAGATGGTGACAATGCTTCCGACATTGCACTGACCGAGCTGTTTCCAGACTTGCTAATGGACAAGAATCATGGGATACGTATGCATATGGCAGAGGCTATTCCCTGGTAAGTGAATCTTTTATACATTAGTTGTGTATAGTATTGCAATAAGGTCAAATGTGTGTGTGAAAAATATTGCCGTGATATGATTACAGTCTTCTGTTGACAAATTTTTAAACACTTGAACAACATGCCATGAAGAAATATACTGACATTAGTGAGTTTCTATTGGTATGGGTTATATGAGTTGTTCACTTTCTGCCTATATCTTTAATGTGCCAAACTATCCTTAAACTGAATGGTGGAACACATATTACAGTGACCTTCAAATTAATCCCGTATCTGCTATAAAACCAAAATATCTGATATGATGAAATATATGAAATCATGGCAGGACAGACCCTAAAATTAATTTTGTCAGACATTTCAAAAGGGAATTTTAAAGCATTCTCTTTCACAATCATAAATGAAAATCAGGGGTCATCGTGCAAATTTTAGTAATAGAGGAAGATTACCTAAAATTATAAGATTGTTTGAAATTCCAAATGGCCATCTCATCTACCGGTATGTTGACTCTTTGGGGAAAAATTTAGTATCCTATGGTTCTGATTCACATGTGTACGTTTATTTCTGTCTATTCAGTATTTTTTGAATTCTTTACGAATGGTTGCTATTTCATTGAATCCAATTCTGTCTTTACAGCCTGTTTGTGAAACAAAGTGACAGTGGACCTATCCCAGTATCAACTGATCTCCAGGACAGAGCATTTACACAAGTTGTACAAAGGATCCAGGAAGCAGCTACTGTGCCAGTGAGTCAAACTTTTTGTCTGTTTATTTGAGTTTGAAAGACTTTGTGTAAAAGCATGTTGTACATGGAGTTTTGCTATATATTTTAGATTTACAGTGAGCTTCTTAAAAAGACTTCATGATTCAAGGTTTCTCAAGATTGCAGTTTTGAGGTTTTGTGTATCTTTTCTCAAACTATTCGTTACAGCCATGGAAAGAGCAAATGTTTTGAATTGTAGTCCATATGAAGAACAAATCTGATGAAACTGTGCTATTTTATTTTGTCATTGAAGCATTTGTTTTGTTCAAATTTCATTCATTTTGCTCAAATTTGGTTAGGTTTAAGGGAAATGTTTTCAATAGACAGGTATGTCTGTCAAGGTTAACCTGGATGACAAACATAAGCAAATGTAAGATATGCTGTACATGACATATTTAATTCTTTTTTGTGGATAAATGCTGTAGCCAGCCTTATTTCTAACTGAAAGTCTGACATCACTGATATGTGTATTGCATGGTTGGAAGCTCAGCAGCATGTTGAAGGGATACCGAGAATTTCAGGAGGAAGAATCAGCTTATCCATAGTTATGATTCTTTAACCTCATGACAATTACACATATTTGATCATGACCCTGTGCCAGTATATCGATTTCAATATTTTTTAACCACTTACAGGACAGGCTGCAGTCAGAGGAACACGCAGATGAATGGAACAACAGGGCTGCAAGTTTACTGAAAACTCTGTCAAGCATCATCTGTGTTAGTCCAGTGTGTCAGAAAAGATGTGTCTTTGCACTGATACAGTGTATTAAAGAGAATAACATTGACATCACTGTCATGAACAAGGTAGGGGAATACACCGACATCTAGCCAGCATTTAGCCATATTGAGAAAAGCAGAAGTGTTATTACTTAGACTCTGGAAGAGGCTTTGTAGCAATCTTTCTTCCGCTGTGTCAGTACTAAAGAATAAGCAATTATAAAAGTTGGATCCATCAAACATA
Source organism: Ptychodera flava (assembly GCF_041260155.1). NCBI lineage: Eukaryota > Metazoa > Hemichordata > Enteropneusta > Ptychoderidae > Ptychodera > Ptychodera flava. The sequence goes on along the minus strand of NC_091937.1, from coordinate 19,787,149 downwards.
TATATCCTTCTTTACACTTATTTAAAAATCATTGATTTCAGTTCATTTTGTCATTTGTAGGTTTTACAAGAGATTTCATCCCACCTGAAGTACCCTACCATACAAAGTTTCCTGGAATGTCACCTTGGATACATCATATCATGTTGGCTGGAAGTTGGCTACTCTCTAGAAGAGATACCATACAAAATATTTGGCTGTGAAAACAGGGTGGCATTCTTTAGGTAGGTGTTGAAAATGATGATAATTACATTAAGGAATATGCACCTCGAAAGTGAAAGACTTAAACTTTTGCTCATACTTTCCTCAGTGAAACTTTCAACCATTCTCTTACCAAAGCAAGAATAAAAGGGGTCACCGTGCAAACTTTGGTACTAGAGAGACAAATAACTTGCGATTTCTCAATATTTGAAATTCAAAATGGCCACCATCCCTGTGTTAACTCTATGGGAAAAAATAAAATTTTTGATTTTTGAAAAACTAAGACGTTGAAAGTTTTTCTTTCACCAAGAGCTTCAAAATGAGCCCCCACAAGTGGTAGGTCAGAAGAAAATTGAAAAATTTGAAGGCCTGAATTTCTGTCCCCGAGGTGCGTTCTACCTTAAGGAATATATCTTCAGGGATGAGCAACTCAATGCAGTATTTAAGGGTCCATAGTTCAAGTATGACAGTAAAGTAATGGATCATTCTCTGTCCTTGGTTTTCTAAATTCTGTTTTCATAGGTACAGGAAAGTTGACCATTCAGGCATAACAGTCAGTGGCTCTGTACCCCAGATTACAGGATTTGATTGCTCTTTATATTGCATTTTTTAAATCTGTTTACTGACAAAAACTTACTCTCCACTAAAATATAGGCAGAAACATGGAGCTTGGTGTCACATTTATGGATCAAAATATTATGAGGGAATCAGGTTTAGAATCATGATGTTCTAATGTCATTTTCTTGTCATGAATTTACTTTGAATCTATTGCCTATGAATATAAGTGATAATCTCATTGGAAAATTTTAATTTACAACTTGAGATATAGAAAGTCAGCAAAAGTCGTCATAAAATAGTTTGTTTGATTATAATGGGCATTGCTTTAATATCAGATGCAAATTACCTATTTAGGTGAAATGACATGTCAAAAGTCAAAGGTCATGATCTCATTTTACATAAACTGTAAAATTTGGGTAATCTCTTTAACTCACTATTCAGTACCTTTTTGGTTTGCAGACAGTACTACAGAACTTTAATTCCACACCTTGTCATGAACAAGAAGATTGAAACAGTGAAATCACTGGGCCGGGAATTAAAAATGGAATGGATTCAGCTCCTCAAGGAATGCTTCCCACAAATCATTGTTCATATCATTCCAACTTTTGCCCACCAGAGGGAGGGAGATTCAATGACAGAAGAGCTGCACAGAAGGAAAAGCCATGCTACTCACGTTTTAAACCAGATACAAGAGATTCTGTCACAACAGGTAGACCATCGTGAATCAGAATACCTCTTGTATACCTTATTTGTCCACTTTCAATGGAAAAGTAAAATTAACACTGACAATGTATGTTTTCCCGGCTGAAAGTTAAGATGCTGATAAGAAAGTACATCCAATATTTAAATTTATTTAACAAACTGTTGCAAAATAACAGTATTTGTTACATTGTTGCTATACATGATTGTCTCCTGACAGGGATGTGTGATTCTCTTTGCTAAATAATGTTTTCGAATTGACATTTCACCTTTTGTGTTTGCACAACGTTAGGTGACAGAGAAACTGATACAAAATAATCTGGATGAGATTGTTGTGGAATTGTTGATGACTCTGCACGAACCTTATTCTGAAGACAGTGATATAGGACAGTTTGTCAAGTAAGTTATTCAGTAAGATACTCCATGCAGTACTCTGTCTTTGCCTGGTAGTTGTTGCCACATATCTGTTTGGTAAAGGAGATAGATCCATTGTAGTTTACTTGTTTCCAGAATGTTATTGGAAGGTACAAGGATTGAAATTCACAACATTTTTTCTCAATATCGAGGACATACATGCAATTATGAGTTGCCTGCAACTTGTGAGAAAACATTTCCAAATTTGCATATCAAGACAGATGCTTTCGTGAAAAATTCTCATATTGCCTAAATTTGCTGAAAACAAATCGTTAGATTTTCTCTTGTATAGAGAATTTGATTTGTATCTTAATTTTCTTTTCTGTTTGCAAGAGGTTAAGATTCTTTCTATCTTAGAATCCAACTACGAAGATCTTCAATCATTAAAGGTATACAGTTACCTGTAATCTAAATATGCCCATATATGGTCAAAGGGGCATTCCTCGATATTCAAAATGCCCATGTGAGGGCGCTGTATTAAAATAAAATAAATCTGTGATTGGTTAGATTTTCTCTTTCCATGGTAACTGTGGCAAAATTGGAACAGGCGACAGTATACCTTTGAAAATAAGCCTTCTGCCAATATTGTTTGATCGCTGTTTCAGAAGTAATCTCATAGCTGTCAGTGGCACTCTGTTAAATGATGAACTCTGTAAATTGTGTTATTCATAACTCTTCCTTCAAACTGCTCATTTTACACCATTGAACCTCACATCTCTGATTAAATTAGGTTTGAAAAGACAGCTGCAGCGTGTCAATTTCAACAGGATACCATGTAAGGCAAAAAAAAAAAAAAAAAAAAAAAAAAAAAAAAAAAAAAAAAAAAAAAAAAAAAGAAATGTTTCTGGTCAGGTCTTTCTTTAAAAAATGGTGCGGTGACGCGCATTTTTTTATTTAATTTTTTTTTTTTTGCCTCAAGGGAGGGAGGAGGGTCAGTTTTATAGTTTTATCAATATACAGTAGTCACATATATACTGTTCATGCAGTCACTGATCATTCCCCCCGAAGAATTTTGTCTTTCTCTTCAGCCATTTTGGTTTGTGTTAGCCACGGCCGCCGGCCACAAACAGAAAAAAAAGGGTGACGCGCTGTTGTTCAAGTGACGCGCGCGCTGACCAGAAACATTTCTTTTTTTTTTGGCCTAAATGCTAATTATCTAAGTGTATCTTTCTTTCCTTTTGCAGGGAAACTGATCCAAAGCCCAATCCACCCTACTTTACATCTTACACCATTAAAGCCACTTTGGACTATTTGACTGGATGTCACCAAGGCAACAAGTCCCTAGTTTCCCTTCTCTCAAAATCCCAGGTTAGTGTCCTTAAAGACGCCCCTCGGGTACTTATAGCGGATTACTAGAAATGGACGCTCATTATGCAAACCGACGCTGAACGAGTAAGACAAAGGGGAGCTCCCGAAAACATAGCATTTTCATCATTTATAAGAGACTACTTGCCAAATTTAAACACCTACGGTAGCGTGAATATGCTACCCAGCAGTTGAGGGTCTCAATTTAAACACTAAATAAGTTTAGAGGTAGATTTCGATGTCTAAATGTAACAAGGACAAAATGTCGTCGATTTACATATCAATGCATATCAGTACACGTCACTGACATCGACTGTCGATCAAATGCTTCTTCAAACTCAGTCTCGTATCAACGCAATGTTTGTAAAATCTCTGGAAGCGTTTGTTTAGTAAATCAAGAATAAACACTTGTAACCACTTTGCCTTGCTTGATCTTCTAACGGTAGCCCGAAACATAATATGTTCCGAAAATCAACTGTTGAGGTAAAAAAGTCCACCCGACGAACTTTTCATGGGACCTGCAAAGTACCTACCTTCGATGCATTCTGAAAACAAAACATAGTAACATTAGTATCTAGGTCGGTATAGTTCGGTATACTCTTTTTGGAGGATGTGGTGGCCCTGAAAAGGGCCGTTTTGGTTTGGATTGAACGTAGAGAGGAGTGCTCATGACCACCTATGGCCAACGTACGGTACCCCGGGCAAATTAGGATACAGTGACCGTACAAGGGAAGTTACACAGAGGGGCATAACTTCCTCCTTGTGACGACGACATCATCTGCCTAATAATAATAAGCGTAATGCATAAACGTAATGTGTACAATATTCCAACATCAGAGAGTACAAACCCGGGCACCTGTAGAACATATGATCTTTACACTAATGGCCATATTCCCCATATATTTACGTATTGAAAGGTTTGATAAAAGTTGTCATGTATCGGCAGTCCCATATGTCCTATAAACTCAAGTGGATTTTTCCTGTCTCTTTGGGACAGGATTTTAAAATCCCAAGTCTATATGGTTACTGGTCGTTTCGGCACCAAGTCGTTTCGGCCCGAGTCGTTTCGGCCTCTCAATTTCCGGCCCCAAGTAATTTCGGCACCGCAACCCAACCCATCCCTGTTTCTATTTTTTGCAAACTATTTAGTAATTTACTGACCGTCACATTCGTAAGCGTGACCTTTGCGTTCTGACCAGTACTTTTATGTGCATGTTGTGTGACTTTTGCCGTGCTGTTACGGCACCGCGTTCAAACTTTTGCCGTGTTTGCGGCTATTGCTGTCAATAAACTTGTGTCACAGATTTGAAAATGTGAAGCTTTTTCTTACGGTCTCTTACCATGTTCTCACAAAGATTAAAGCATGTACATGAATGTTTTATAGTTGACCCTATACTTTTTAGTACTTTGATTTGTAAAATTACGCACCAGCACTAGCGTTGCCGAAACGTCTTGGGTCGCGGTGCCAAAACGACTTGGGCGTGAAATTGAGAGGCCAAAACGTCGTAGGTCGAAACGGCTTGGTGCCGAGACGTCTAACCGTGTAGGCCTATATTAAATATTGTTCAGAAAATAATATCATAATTCAAAGGGGGTATTTCCTGAGATTTGATTTGTCTTATTTTGGTGTTCTGACGTATTATAGGAAGTACACAGTCACTTGTCAACTGCAATTTCTCTCTTCGCCTACGCGGCTCATAGACGTGGATATACACAAGCACAAATCCCGTGTGTAAAACAGTGTATACACACGTCCATGAGCCCGTACGCAAAGAGCTGAATATCGCAGTCAACAAGTGACTGACGAAGTAGCGGTGTCTAAAGTTCACAGCCGAACCCAATGAATAAAAAAAAAAGCTACAATCAGACAGACATTTGGTTGAAACATGTGATAAGGTCAGAATCACTCACGCTTCGTCAATAATAAAAATACAAGACAGCACGTGTCAACAAGACTTCTGTTCTCCTTTGTGTTCACATTTCGTTGTTTTGTGTGAAGCGTCAACTAGACCAGGCTATTATACAATTTACACATGGTGTGACTAAATTCATGCGACGTGTCATGTGACATGCCAAACATGTAGCTTGGGGCCACAATCCCAATACTGGTGCTTTCAACGAAGGTCCTGTCTTTTCGGTTGATATTTGTTGTTCCGATTTGTTCGATGATGTAAATCGCGACAACAAAACCTGGCTAAACCGACATGCAGAGAATAGCTACCGATATCCACGCGAATACCCTATCCGCTTTCTACCAAGAAGTACTCCATAAAATTGCTGTAGTTTAGGCAAAATGTGTTTCCTTCATGAAACAATTAGGAATGGCGCTGTTGAAGTGGTCGCAATACACACCAAACACGCTCACGCCACTGACACACTAAAAAGACCCGTGCGGTGAGAAATCGGGCGCGTCAGTGGCATGCAACGCCGTAATTTATAGCCAACAAGTTTAGATTCTAATAACACCAACCGAGCGAGGTAGTTGCAGTTTCTATGAACTTCCCAGTGTTCTCCACGAGGGGTTTTTGACGGGCGGTGCGCCCGGCTTCTTTTTGTCGCCGCCCACCTTTAATCTCGCCCGCCCACCTTTTATCTCGCCCGCCCACCTTTGTTTTCTGTAGCCTAAACTGTTTTCACAGTCAGTTGTCCGAACAATATCTGAAAGCCTATTGTATAAAAATGACAGCAACTGACAACGTCGTGTAATAAAGAGGGGCCGTTCACACATCTGTCGGTTTGTTTTGCGACTGCATGCAATCCTCAATGTTCTCCCCAGGCCGTTTAACAGGATCGGCCCGATCCTTTATTTTTTTCGCCCGATCCTCTTTCATATCCGCCGATACTCTTTAGTAAATGTGGTTGAAGACCTATTGTTTCTCAGCGGCGATTTTGTCACGCTTTTATTTCAGCGAGCTTTTAGTGTGAAACGGCCGTAGTGCCGATGAACATTGGCTAAGACTTCAATTCAAAAAGCTTGAAATGTGTTAAGCTGCCGACCGTACCGTACAGACACCGTCCATTTCATACAACGGACACGGTACAAGGCTCGGTGTTGCATTTTTGCCAGCGGGCACTCAGTCAAAGTATCTATACTATAGGCAACTACCATTGCCGCCAATGTCTCGTACTTGTAAGGATCCGAAGGTCAGGAAAAGTGATTTCGATCGGATGTGGCTAAAATCGTACGATTGGTTGACACAAATATCAGATGCAAAAAAGTATGGTACTTCGCATATCCGAGCTGAGTTAGCCATTTTGAGATTCGTGTACGTCCACATGACGTTGAAGCCATGTGTGTCACTTCCTGTCACGCATTCATAACTTGCATGCGATTCACTCGATTGACTTTGAGAAGCAGTTGCGTTTGATCAAGTTTCAAAATCCATGACCGTTGTAAAATATTAAAGGCACGATGAAATGAAGTAAAAAGAAACTGCACGAGCTAAAGTTATCATTCGTGTGATCATCCGAATACAGCAGCTATGTACATACGGTTCTGTACTGTATAGTTCAAAGGTCGCGTGTGATCGAGATCTAGGCGCCAGCGTGCTCCACACAAACATGCATGGCAGCCTACGCCGCGCAGTTGTCAAGTTTTGTACGTTTGCCGAACTAAGAGTCGATGAAATTTCAAATCTTTCTCTTGGAAATACCTGGTATCATTTTTTTCGGGCCTCTCCTTTATTATGAATTGAGTTTTAAAGTCAACGTATGTTTCTCTGCAGGCATGCTCCGCTGACTCCGCATTGTAACTTAGTGCAATATTCAGTCCCGTATCAACTTGTCATGGACGCCGCACGTAAAAAAAAGACGTTCGTGGCTTTACCAATCGGGCTACAGACAAACATATAGTAACAGAGGATCATATGAAAACGTGCCACCATTTGCCACCGATTATTTCGAACACTGATTACTTCTCATGTAGGCCTACTTTTGAATTTTCATGTTGGTATTGTGCAATATATTTACTAAATTGTGTATTGTTTGTATTAGTTCAATGTGTTTTTTTTCACTTTTGATGTTTTATTATTTATTTAATGTAAATAAAAAGGATTTAAATTAAAAATAAATTGTATAGCTTGCCATTTATCACTGCTGAATGGAGAAAAATATTAAAAATGTCAGAAGTAGTATATCTCATCACTGGAATGCCTTGTGAATAGCCCTGGTGATATGTAAATTGTATGCAAATATTATGCAAATAAATATGCTAATTAGCCACCCCCCTTTATTTTCATTTGTGGAGAACACTGCTTCCATTTCACAAGTTGTCTCAGTGAGATGGTTTGGCTGTTATAATTGTCTATGTTCAAGTGATCTATCAGCATGGCTTGTCGGCGTCTATTCACGTACGACCTCGCCGCACCGTGAGCGAACCTCACACGAGATAGAAAATAACAATGTAACTTAGCTTGCTCAAAATCAATGGTTACAAAAGCGAGTTTTTGAAGTTCATTGGGGACAACTGGTGATTTTACATATTGATCGATCAGTTTGTGAGGTCATAAGCTTATGCTCGACAGCATGGTCCAAATCAAACGTCTTTTCGTGCGCGCACGTCCGTTTCATTCCCGGGGTTTCAGTTGTGAAAATACATATTCAACTTCGACTGTAACCTCAAATGTGGTAACCGTTACAAATATATGTACATGGATAATTCAGGTAATGATCGGGTCAAGGAAGTCTGTGTAGATAGTGATATTGATACTGATATAGGCTACGTTTGACTGGGAGGAGTACCCACTAATGCGAGAACCAGGGATTGAGAACGGCGGCTTTAAAGGTAAACTGTCACCTGTTCCAATTTTGCCACAGTTGACCGTGGAAAGCGAAAATCTAACCAATCACAGATTTTAAGCGGGTGGCCGCTTTTTAAAACACGCACCCTCACATGGGCATTTTGAATACCAAGGAACACCCCTTTGACCATATATGGGCATATTTAGATTACAGGTGATTGTATACCCTTAAGGGAAATTATGAATAATTAGCCATTCAAATAGACCATTCCGGTTACGTACTCTCTGAGAAAAATTTGATGACCACAATGTAGTAGAATTGCTGTACCAAACACACTGTTGGCATGTACATGATCTCGCTGGAATTTTCTGGCGTATACAATAACTGATTGTGCTGCAGTATACATGTTTTTCCAGCATTCAAGGGGGTCTAGGGGTTGACATACACATACTGATGTAGTACCTGTAGATACTGGTACATCTGATTGATAACTGCTTAACTGATTGTGATATTTGTTTTCAGGACAGCACACAGAAGATACTTTTACAACTCCACACTTACATGGCAAAGTCAAGACACACCTATGAGAAACGGAGAGCCCTGTTAATGTACAGACTGTTTGTCATTCTACTGCTGGCAGAGCTTCACGAAGGACTGGGACATGCATGGGCCTTTGTCCTGAAGGATGTCATCTATACACTGGTACACTTCCTGGATGATGTTGGTGACTCCAATGACCTGCTGTCTGCTTGTGTTGATCTCTTTCATTCTGTGTGTGAGACTGCCATGAAATGTTGCCAGGAGGTATTGCAGGATTCATAGACTATGAATGTGTGTCACTTCCTCTGATATTGTGTCAACCTTTTCATCACCAACTTTACTCTCAAACTGTAGTAGCCACTCAAGGGTGGGCTAGTAATATATGGGTATACATTTGGCTGAAAATCCACCCTTTGTGAATGTATTTTCAAATTGAGAAGATCATCAGCTTTGTTAAACCAGGCTAGGCTGGATGAGTACGGCTGGGCTACATTTTACCTACATATTTGATCAGAAATGTGGTTTTTCAGTGACCACTCTGTGCTGATATATTAGAGAAAAAGTTTCCGAGAGACAAAAAGAATAGCCACTACATGCATGTGGCTGCAATACCCCTAAGTTACTGTGATGTTGCACCTACTTGCTTCTTACTTATGAAGGGAGATTACGGCTTATCAGCATATTCCAAAAACAAGATAGGATTTAAATGTGCATGTTGCTGAGAGATGTTCCTTCAAAGTGCAGTGAAATGTCAAATAGGAAAGCTCGGATGAAGAGATGGGGTTTAACTGAGCAGATTTGATCACAAACTTCCGTAGATTGTGAGTTTGACTACAATCAACAAATAATTGAATTTTATGCTTGCCATCAAACGAGATGGAGCAGTTCGGTAAAACACAGAAGTATCTGCAACTTCCTTACAACTGCAAAGTGCAACAGTACGGGAAGGATACTCATTCTGTTCCTGCTTTGTATCATTTTAGGAATTTGGTAAGCATTTGCACGTCATCATCACTGCATTGATTCCCCATGCAGAGAAAGAAACAGAAGTGGGCAGACAGGTAAGTTACACTTTTTGATACTTGTTGGCAACAGATTATCATTCTCTGAAATTTTAAATTTGACTTTGTCTCTCACAACTAAAAGAAGATGTGGTGGTATTTGCTGTGATTTTTGTTCCCTGAAAGTAAAAGTCAAGTCAAGTTTTAGAGTCCAAAAACTTAAAGCACTGCCTTGAATGCAATACCTCAAAATTGAAAAATTCAAACTTTTGCTGAAACTTTAAAGAAAACTGTCAATAATTCCCTTTCTAAATCAAGAATGAAAATTAGAGGCCAGCGTCCAAAATTAGGTAGCAGAGAAACAAATTACCCAATATTTACCAACACTTGATATTAAGGTAATATGCACCTCAAAAGTGAAAGACTTAAACTTTTGCTCAAACTTTCCTCAGCGAAACTTTCAACCATTCTCTTACCAAAGCAATAATAAAAATCAGGGGTCACCGTGCAAACTTTGGTACTAGAGAGACAAATAACTTGCGATTTCTCGATATTTGAAATTCAAAATGGCCGCCACCCCTGTGTTAACTCTATGGGAAAAAATAAAATTTCCGACTTTCAAAAAACTAAGACAGTGAAAACTTTTCTTTCGCCCAGAGTTTCAAATGAACCCCCCACAAGTGGTAGGTCAGAAAAAATTGACAAAATTTGAAGGCCTGAATTTCTGTCCCCGAGGTGCGTTCTACCTTAAAGGCGGAGCCTCCCTTTAAAAGGACGCCAAGTTATGGCGGCGTTCATTGTGTAAGTGGACACCAAACAGGCAACACGCAGACACACGCTCCAGAAAATGCAACTTCTTAGTTTTCCCCAGCCACAAAACCACAGACAGACTGCCAAGCGGTCAGCGCGAAGTTGCTGCCGATCTAACTCTGTGGTTATATTCAAAGTCTAACGTGACTGGAAGACAATTTTTAGGAAATTCAAACGTTTGTGGTGGGGAATCAATGACTGTTGGCAATTTGAACCGACCGTCAATCAAAAGCTTGCATAAACTCTGTTTGCAGGATTAGCAAAATGTGACAAAAGGTTGAGATCAGTTTGTGTAATCATGTTATAGAAATCAAACATTGTACTGGCCAAGCGTTTGACTGGGAGGAGAACTCCACTAATGCGAGAACCTGGGATTGAAAAGTGCGGCTTTAAAAATGGCCACCATCTTTTGGGACAAATTTTTGATTTTGACAAAAATAAACCTGTGGAGTGAAAATTCTAGATACTCTATGAGCTTCAGAATGTGCCCTTACACCCAGTAGATCAAAAATGTTTGATAATCAGAGAGAGGAGCCAAGTACTTACTTCAAATTTTCATTTTGTTGTGTTTTTATCAGGCCATTAGCCTGATTAACTTTCTGTTAGTAGAACATGGAACACAACTTAGCAAAGCCATTGAACAGTTAGACCCACTACCAGGCTCTGATGTATTTACAGAAGCTCGAAGAATTCAGGAAGAAGTCAAGTATGACGGGAAGGAGTTCAGTCTTCTTGAAGTAAGTTTGAGTTCCCTTGATGACGCTTATATACAAACAACAACCTTGCTGAAAGTTCATTTTCCATTTGAATCAATATATTCTCTGATACTTTTCTAGGTTGCAATGAGATGTCTAGCTTTGTCTGCTGTATTGTCTCATTGCCTCAAAATAGTTTTGATTTGATATGTGTAGATGAGTGTTTCAAAAAATAATTAATACATGTATATAGCTTGTAGGAGATCTTGAAATCAGGATTTTTTGATCAAACAGTTATAATAATGCTCCTTTGCATGAATAAAGTCATCAACATTTTTCTAAAGATAAAAATCATGTAATGTCATCCACACTGGCATATGTCAAGATTTAAAAAAACTACTAAAACTTGTAATATAAACTTAAAGTCTGTGTTAGTTCTCCTCAAAAATGTATTAGACTTCAAGACAGGATTTTGAATTCTTCCAGGAAATCAATCATTTCTTGAGTGTCGGTGAGACTTGTGATACTGCCAATCGACTGGAAGGACTACGATATCTGAGGAAAGACCTTGCTGAAAAGAAGGATGAGTTAGCTGTATTGGTGAGAAAATGTGAAGGTTTGTTTTGCTTACTTTTACCTGTCTTCTGTAACTTTGCATGAAATATCTGTGGATTAAAAGACAGATCTGGTGGTACTCTCCCATTCAATATTAGTTTTCATTCAAATGAGGGGATTCATTATGCTAAATAGTCCTTTGACATTGAAGGAAGCGGTTGTCTGGCCTTTGCCTGGTTGACTTTCTTGTTTACAAACAAGGTATCTCATGCACAATATCTAGATGCATCAGGTAAAATAACCGCAACATTTTAAATTTTATGATGTACAACACAGTACTGTAAATTTCCCATAATTCATTGCGATTTGTATCCTCAGAGATTCCCCAGAGAAGTCTACCAGGTCTCCCATGTGTAGACAAATCATAGACTAGTAGTAAAATTCTGAAAACGTACTTTTAAGGACACCATTCTTCTCAATTGTCATTTTAAATGATTTGGAAAATTATTCAAGATTGAGAGAGGAGATAGCATTTTGTAAAATTTTCCACAGATTGTGTCTTCAGCCATACAGAATAATGTGATGGAAAGTAGGGAGACCAGTTGCATCTGTTTTTTTAAACAAAAGGATATTGACTTTTTCCAACGGAAAGGACAAAAGAAATTTGCATTCAAAGTTTTCTCAGACAATGACCCCTTCAGTTGGTCCATAGCTTGCTGCCTAAAAAGTATGGCATTTGTAGTACGTACAGAACATGACTTCCATGGTTGTTTAATGGTTATTTTGAAACTTTTGCTGAAATTTCTAAACGTACTTTTACTGGATATTATTTATCAATTATTCTGATGCTGAACATTAGTGCTTACATGCAGAACTGCCAAGTTTTTAGAAAAGTAACCTTCATGGATACAAATCAAAGAGAATTATGGGTAATTTATTGTACTAGCTGACATACACGTTTTCAACTTTCATCAATCACCAATGTACCTTGGTTGTGACAATTTGTTTATCATAATTTTTTGTCAGAGAATAATGGAGACAGCATACTCATTCAACTCATCTGCAAGTTGATTCAGCTGATCCAGCTCAGCAACCATAGCGATAGTTGTCATGGAAACCAACAGGCCATTCGGGAAGAAGCAGGTCGTTGCCTGGGAGAGATTGGTGCAGTGGAGCTGTCTACAATTGCATTGAGATCCACAGAGAACAGGACAAGTTATGTCACTGCCGTGGATGTGTATAAAAAAGATGAACAGATGAAACGCAATAGCATTATTGTACATCTTCTCAAAGATTATCTGGTGGACCCATGGTGAGCTTAGAATTGTCGTCTAACCATCATGATTTCTGAGACAAATTATTATGTAAATTGTACCGGTGATCATATGTAAGCTCATTAGTGTAAAATATGAAGACAACTTTGCCTCCAGTGATGACTGGATAATTCACAGAATACCAGTGTAATGAAAGTTTGTGTACAACCACATCCGCAGCCTCTGCGTCTTGCTCTGCTGAATACAAATCATGTAACTTTGTTTCTCAGCATTTCTGCTCAATCAATTTTCCCAATGTCAAAAAGGTTTTGTACTGTCAGGCTCATCATTTTTCTCTGTTTATTTTTATTTATTTTTTTTATGATTGTTCCTTGTTTGTTTGTTTGTTTGTTGTTCAGTGTGGATATTGTGAGTGCTGCAGCAAGCTGTCTGAGAGACATTTTTTCAACACCATCCGGAGTTGCATTTTATGAAGATTACATGTCAAAGAAAATTGACTCACTGTTATTCTATCTTCATCCCTTCAAGCCACACAGAAAAAGGGTGAGTACTGTGTGACATAATGTACTGTGGTCTGTGCTGGACCGTTGGCAATACAATAACTATAGACATACATGCCCTGTCTGCATTGAGGAGTTGCCAACTCTGTCAGGTGGAACTATTGTCTAGTTAGTAATATCAGTCATTCATAAAGAAATCAACTCTGAAAGTTGAAACATTGTCTGGAAGGAGGTCACACGTAGTCAAAACAACAACACACATCCTGCTAATTGTCCAGCACACATCATTTATAAGCATCGTTTGTACTGATCTGATGGTGTTGTTTGACTACATCTTGACTCCTTCCAAATGTTTCAACTCTTACAGAATTGATTTCTTTATAATCAACTGATATTACCACTAGACGATAGGTATTTCAGACAGTGTCAGCAATGCCACAGTGTACACTATATGTCCAGTTCTCTTCTTATCAACAGTTCAACACAAAAAAATATGTAAAGCCAACAGATGTCGCTTTACAAAATATCCCACCAAGTTGACCCATTGGCTGTGTATCAGACTCAGGAAGCATACCATTTCAAAGTTTTGTTCAAAAACTGAAAGATTCTTTTGTCATATTTCAATGGAGCATCTGTAAATCTAGGATGAACAACTTGAAAAAGGTTTCCACATTGTGATTAGGCCGATGGTTTTTAATGTTTTGCCATGATGTGTTGTAGACTCAGTCTTTTGTTGTGTACAGAGAATAAATTTTTAAAATTGCAAAGTGAATTGATTTGTAGCTGTTTTGATTGCTACCAGTTGCAGAATATGCCACATGTACCCAGAACATACATGTTCCACTGGATTCAATCACCAACTTTACGCAGTATTTTACTTTGCCTAGTAGCTGCCAGTTCAGTCATTCTGTCCCCACAATAAAACACTCAATTTGTAAAGTGTGTTCACTTTTTCAGGTTTTGAATCTGCCCTCTGTTGCTACAAGCTATGAAGGCATAGCTGACATCATACGGGACTCAGCTCTGTGGGTTCCAGACCATGGCAACCATGAAACCTGGATTTGTAACCTAGCAACAACGCTCATCAAACATGGAGGAATTCAAGATGAATTTCTCCGACTGTTGACTCCAATATGTCAAGTCAAGGTAATCTTTCTTCCTTCATCATAATATGACCATACAACTGAAAGATGAGATTGATATCAAAATTAAAAAAATGTTATCAAAATAATAAAAAAGATGTTTAAATTCAATTTCCATAATCTCCTGTATATGGATCAACAAGCATTACAACATCAGCGTTCATCAACAGCAAACAAGTCAAAGTACACACACTGAACTTACAATTTACATTGTATAGAGATACCTTTACTGTGGGAGAATATGATGATTGTAAATTATAATAATTACAGTCGCTCTACCTTTTACAATTCCCAACTAGTCTGTCCTTCTATCAGTCTTGTCTTCTCTCTGTAACAGACTCCTGATGTTTTTGATTTTTATCTTCAATACATGTGTATATCTCTTTCCTATTTTCTACTTTATTGTTTTCTATTTGATGACGTCTTTGTATTTTTCTCTCATTTTCTTAATTATGATCTTTTCATCCATATTTTCTGTTTGAAGGTTGAGTTCAGTGAGCGAGTGCTGCCATACCTTGTACATGAAATGTTACGCTCCGACAGTGATGTCTGTAAGCAAGTCTTTCACAGCAGATCCAGGCATTCTTTGCAAGGCATTGTGGGAATCTAGAAGACAGTAGTAGAGCTACCACACCTCTGCCTACACAAGGTAAAATCTTTGCAGTGTTTGTCACTAGGAATTTTCAGTAAAATTAACTAGATTCATCACAAAATTGAAAACAGCTTTGATTATTTGAGACAAAAATCATGGCTTGTGTGCAGGTGTCACTGATTATCATGTTGAGTAGTTTTCAGAAATATGCACGATATAAATGACATACATGTAGTATTACGAGAATCCAACAGGTCTAATTGAGAATACCACTGTGCAACTATTGCTATATAGGTTTTGCATACATCACCACATCAGTAAGCTGACAAGTTTGTGTCAAATTTAGGCTTCAAAATTTCACGCTGTAAATGCATTAATTATTCGATGGGCTTGAATTTCTCTACTTTCATTGATACTGTAGTTGAAATCTGCTATCAAACTTCTATTAGTTTACTGACAAATCTATGAAATTAAATCTTGTTGAAAATTAATGCTCTTTAAACAGTAGTCTAGCCTCTCACCTTTCACGCATCGATGGTCAGAAATCATTTAAATGTGGGAGTATTTAATTATAGTCATTATAGTAATTATAGTCATGGTTGGTTTGTGACCATATTTCTAGTAAAAAAAAATTAAATTTCCTTTTTTCAAGGTGATCCAACAACTCCTAAGATTGGTAAAAAGTCCATCAGAACCATGTTGGAAGTGCTTCATTATCTCAGACAGCAAAATAAACCAAAAACAGGGTAAGAAAAGTAACTTTGAACCTCTCACGAATTTGGTAAGTTACAGTATTATAAGAATAGGGTAGATCGAAAATATATTTAATAGTTGGTAAGAATCATAGAAAAGGGTTAAATTAATGGGAAAATTTGATGTAAAGGGCAGCTTAACATACAGCGTTTGACAAGTATTGTAACTTGTCTTGAATAAGTGGTCCAAGAGTATGTTTATAATTGAAAATGATGGGATAACAGATGATGTATACTGTCTAACTTGCCATAATGTACAATATTGTATGAAGATATTTCATGCACACATATTTTTGGTATGAATACACTGACAGTTCCTTGTAGATGTACTTTGCTGTCTACCACATACCAGCGAGGCAAAGCAACATCCAGATGGATTAATTTGCAGCAATCAATTTTTAATAAATAGTAAAAATTTGAAGTGTCTTGTTCTTGCAGGAGGGCCAGCAAACACTCTGTCAACACAGTATGGGAGAATAATTTCTGGCTGGATGTAGATTACTTACAGGTTGCTAAGGCAGCTCAGAGCTGTTATGCTCATTTCACCTGTATTCTATACACTGAAATATGGTGTGACATTCAAAAGTAAGTCACCAATGACAGTGGTGAGAAACAGAGTTTCATGTCGCTGAGAAACCAAGGATCAATGCTTTTACTGTTTAGAAACATTCTGTATATGCTATAGTTAAACACACTAAACAGTTCCAGTTTCAAAATATTTAAAAAAAATAATTTGATTAACACACAATGCATATGCTCAGATTTGTTTTTGAAAATCCAGCGCCAATAATTTCATATTTTATGATTTCAGTATCCAAAATACTAGCCTCTACCCTAAGAATGATTTAATTCCCACTATCCTTGGCACTGTGATGGCATACTTACTTACTGTATGACTTGTATTGTAACTGTTCTCGTACTATTTAAAAATTGAATTCCTATGCAATGGACACTTCATATAAACGTAAAACGTACCATGAAACGGAAAGACTTCAAATACTGCTCAAACTTACCTGGAGGGAAATGTGGATGGATCGCAGTCAGAATAATTTTAACAACTTAGCTTGGTTATTGAACCACTCTGTTTTAAGGGTGGGGATTTGGCCAAGTGGTTTTGACTGTAATGTTTTCCCTTGGTTACTGGGTGCCATACGTTGTGAGCTTGAATCTGATTGAAAATCTACTGAATTTAAACTATTTTCTTTCAAAATCAAGAATAAAATCAAGGTCAGATTTTGATACCAGAGAAACAAATTATGTAATATTTACTAACCTTTGAAATTATAGCTGAAAAACAAGACAATGAAACAGCATTTACTCAACAAGCTTTCAAAATTAGCCTGGGCAAGTGGTATATCAGAAAAGTATTTTAAAATTTGAGAGTCGGAATACCTGGCCCTGAGTTAGACATGCTCCATTTTAAAAGTCTGAGAGAGGAAGTCAGCGCGGTCAAATCACCACTGACTGAATTTCATACTTTACAGATCCAAATCTGTGCACACTGACAGTGAATACAATCATAGCAACTGACTGAATTTCATACCATACAGATCCAAATGTGTGCACACTGACAGTGAATACAATCATAGCAACTGACTGAATTTCATACTTTACAGATCCAAATCTGTGCACACTGACAGTGAATACAATCATAGCAACTGACTGAATTTCATACTTTACAGATCCAAATCTGTGCACACTGACAGTGAATACAATCATAGCAACTGACTGAATTTCATACTTTACAGATCCAAATCTGTGCACACTGACAGTGAATACAATCATAGCAACTGACTGAATTTCATACTTTACAGATCCAAATCTGTGCACACTGACAGTGAATACAATCATATTAGAATCCTCTGAACAGAGAAGAATACATAAGTGAAGGTTGTCAAGCAGATACACAAACTCTGCGAACATCAAGTTCTCAATCACTATCTATCCAAACTACTCCCCAGTCGCAAACAACAGAATTCATAAACAGTGACACGGTAAGCACATCAAGTCATGCCATAGGAACTCTCCATAGAGACTACGATATTATGGGAAAATTCTCTGACTCAGATTGTCAACTGAAACAAAAGGAAAAATCACTACCTACAACCACAAATAAGTCTTTTTTAGAGATAGGCCAAGCCTCCATTCGGGAGTGGACTTCGCCCCCACAAAGAACTCCTATGAGACAGACATAGAGGAAATAACATTAATTACCTTCAATGTGAAGAATATCAAAGCAAATAAGATGTACACTCAACAACTTCTTGGTCAAACAGATTTTCTCTGCCTACAAGAACATTGGTTGTTTGACTTTGAAAAATCATATCTTGAAAACCTATCTCCTATTCATAACAGCTCAACAAAAAACAGTAGATCAAGACAACCCGATCCAACCTTTCCAAGTCCTAGGGGCTATGGAGGAGTATCTATTCTCTTCCCAAACTCCTTGACACATCAAGTTAATAAGAAACCGGATGGAAGTAACAGAACAGTGGTAATTGAAATTCCCACAACTCCGCCAATATGTGTTGTTACAGTCTACATGCCTACCCGAGGAACAAGTGCCAGTAATGATGACTTTGATAACACCTTAGCCGAGATAGCTGAAATAATTATCAAATATAAATCTTCCCATTATCTTCTTATCACTGGTGATTGGAATGCATCCCTTATGAATAGAGCCAATATTCCAAGAGACAAGAAATTCTCTGATTTCTGTCAAGAACACAGCTTAAACTCCTTACAAACTGGAGATCCCACTTTTTTTCACCCAAATTTGAAACACTCCTCAGAAATTGACTATATACTGCTCCATGACAACATAATGCCTTTGAAACCTGTCGTCAAAGTAATCCCATTGTCTTCAAACAATACGTCAGACCATTTACCAGTTATGGTAAAACTCAATATACCAACCAAGAAGTTGAACTCCAATGCAAGTATCAAAACAATTATAGCCTCAAAACCTAAATGGGACCTCTGTAACAAAGAACACTACCAGCACTCCATACAGGAAAATCTTAAATCTCTTGACATCCATGATAATTCAGACTTTGCTATTGACTTTTACTTGGAGCACCTGAGTAAAACTCTCAAGGAGGCAACCAAGATCAGCATCCCAAATTTCAGATCAGAAATTGTCATAAAAAAGAGGCGTGAAATATGGAATCCAGAGATAGCACAAGCTGTAAAAACAGTAAGAAGGCCCACTGGGAATGGAAGAAGGGTGGCTCACCATTGGATCGTGACAACAGATTATTAATCAACAGACTAAAGGCTAGAACAGATCTCAGGAAGAAACAGAGACAAGAAGCAGCTAGGAAAAAAGAAGAAGTCATCACACAAATTGCCAACGAAGTAAATAATCCCAAAACATTCCATAAACTTATTAAAATGCAAAGGAAATCAACCAGCAGTACACCTTCAGAACTTATTATCGGTGAACAGAAATTTACAACAACAGAAGATATAACTCGTGAATGGGCAAATTATTTTGGCAAGCTGGCAACTCCCACTAATCTTCCTAAATACAACAGTTCTTACCAGAAACAAGTACATTATGACGTACAAGTCATTAATTCTCTCTATAACAAAACTGCTATCGAGGACTTATATGTCTCTAAACAAGAAATAACTAACATTTTATCATCCATGAAGACCAATAAAGCGGCAGATGGTGATGGCCTAACTGTTGAGCACTTTAAATATGGAGGAGAACTCTTGCTAGAAGAAATCACAAAATTAGTGAATATGATCCTGAAAAAGGAAGTATCCCAAATAGGTTAAAAGAGGGTATAGTTACACCAATCTACAAAAAAGGTTTAATTACCAATCCAGCCAACTATAGAGGAATCACTGTTACTTCGGTTTTGCTTAAAGTTATTGAAAAAATCTTAAACTCCCATACCAACCAGCAGCTCCAAGCAACTCAGTCTCAACTTCAGGGCGGATTTACTACAGGATCTTCATCCACCAATACAGCACTAATACTTACAGAGACAATTGAAGAAGCCAGAGCCCTTAAAAGGCCTCTATATATATCATTCCTGGATGCAGAAAAGGCATTTGATGTGGTTTCACATGATTCCTGCTTGGAAACTATATTTTGATGGATTAGCAGCCCCCTACTGGAGATTAATTAACGATATCTACACAGATCTCACATCAAAAGTCAAATGGTTTAATCATCTTTCACATAGTTATCCAATTATACAAGGTGTCAGACAGGGCGGAGTTTTGTCGACTGCTCACTACAAGAGATATAACAACCAACTTTTACTCAACCTGGAGAACAACTATGCTGGAGCTTCAATAGGTTATATTTCCATCCCCATGCAACATGTGCCGATGATACAGCTGTCCTATCTCACTCTGAACTTGAGCTACAAGCAATGCACCATAATATTGAAGATTACTCTCATAATGAAAGGTACAATATTCAACCATCAAAGAGTCAAATCATAGTTTATAATAAGAATCTTTGCCCCCTGGACATCACCTTTAAGTTTGAGGACAAATCTATTACAGAAACCAAGGAAGTAGAACATCTAGGAATTGTAAGAAGACACAACTTCACCATTAACATAGAACAGCGAATCAAGTGTGGTAGAGCTACTGCTTATGCCCTATTAGGGGCGGGGTTACATGGTAGAAATGGATTACCTCCACATATATCAGCGAAAATTTGGTCTACATATGTTATTCCACGGGTATTACATGGCCTAGAGGTCTGCAACTTAAGAACTACAGATATTGACACCCTTGAACAGTTCCAGACTACAATTATCAGGCAACTCCAGTTTTTACCGACAAGAACAGCGAACCCAGTTCCGTATATTCTATCAGGAGTCCTTCCCATACAAGCCCATCTAGAAAAAGCTGTCCTTACTTGTTTTGCAAATAAATTAGATCTGGTAGTCAACTCGAGAAAGATATCGCAGAAAGGCAACTGAGTCTAAAAAATCCCACAGACACCAGTTGGTACAGCCTAGTAAGGAGATTATCTTGGAAATATGGATTACCTTCACCATATCAAATTCTACAGTGTATACCAAAAAAGACTCGTGGAAAACGCAAGTTAGTACAGCAGTGAATTCATATTGGGAACAGAAATGGAAGGAGCAGATAAGTGAGAAATCATCTTTAAAATTCATTAATCCACTGATAATCAAGATTGGAAAGCCACATCATATATGGACATCAGTACGTCATAATTCTCAAGATATTCAACGGGCAACTATTAAAGCTAGACTTCTAACTGGAACATACATACTTAAAACAAATCAAGCTGTGTTTAACCAATTTGCAATTGACCCTACATGTAAACTCTGTGGAGACGAACCAGAAAATAGAGAACACTTCATTGCTAAATGTGCAAGTCTACAACCATTAAGAATTACATACTCTAGACAGCTACAAGACATTCTAACTGATGACATTTGGAATAGGATTGCTCATAACCCGGAACAGTTCACCCAATTAACCCTTGACCCATCTGCGCTTATACCATGTGACCGTTTGGACATTATCAACAGGATTGAACTTGTGAGCAGAGAGTACATTTTTAAATTACACAACAGAAGATCAAAGTTGCTGAGTGGACCAGAGACTTGAGGGCTGCCCCATTCTCCAATTTTTTAACTAGTTCGTCTTTTGTTTTTATGTTGTGATGTGACTTTTGTCTCGTTTTAACTGCAAGATTACTGGAGTTACCAGGTGCTGCGAAAAAATCAACGCAGGGATTTACGAAGATACAATACAATACATAGCAACTGACTGAATTTCATACTTTACAGATCCAAATCTGTCTACATTGACAGTGAATACAATCATAGCAACTGACTGAATTTCATACTTTACAGATCCAAATCTGTGCACACTGACAGTGAATACAATCATAGCAACTGACTGAATTTCATACTTTACAGATCCAAATCTGTGCACACTGACAGTGAATACAATCATAGCAACTGACTGAATTTCATACTTTACAGATCCAAATCTGTGCACACTGACAGTGAATACAATCATAGCAACTGACTGAATTTCATACTTTACAGATCCAAATCTGTGCACACTGACAGTGAATACAATCATAGCAACTGACTGAATTTCATACTTTACAGATCCAAATCTGTGCACACTGACAGTGAATACAATCATAGCAACTGACTGAATTTCATACTTTACAGATCCAAATCTGTGCACACTGACAGTGAATACAATCATAACAACTGACTGAATTTCATACTTTACAGATCCAAATCTGTGCACACTGACAGTGAATACAATCATAGCAACTGACTGAATTTCATACTTTACAGATCCAAATCTGTGCACACTGACAGTGAATACAATCATAGCAACTGACTGAATTTCATACTTTACAGATCCAAATCTGTGCACACTGACAGTGAATACAATCATAGCAACTGACTGAATTTCATACTTTACAGATCCAAATCTGTGCACACTGACAGTGAATACAATCATAGCAACTGACTGAATTTCATACTTTACAGATCCAAATCTGTGCACACTGACAGCGAATACAATCATAGCAACTGACTGAATTTCATACTTTACAGATCCAAATCTGTGCACACTGACAGTGAATACAATCATAGCAACTGACTGAATTTCATACTTTACAGATCCAAATCTGTGCACACTGACAGTGAATACAATCATAGCAACTGACTGAATTTCATACTTTACAGATCCAAATCTGTGCACACTGACAGTGAATACAATCATAGCAACTGACTGAATTTCATACTTTACAGATCCAAATCTGTGCACACTGACAGTGAATACAATCATAGCAACTGACTGAATTTCATACTTTACAGATCCAAATCTGTGCACACTGACAGTGAATACAATCATAGCAACTGACTGAATTTCATACTTTACAGATCCAAATCTGTGCACACTGACAGTGAATACAATCATAGCAACTGACTGAATTTCATACTTTACAGATCCAAATCTGTGCACACTGACAGTGAATACAATCATAGCAACTGACTGAATTTCATACTTTACAGATCCAAATCTGTGCACACTGACAGTGAATACAATCATAGCAACTGACTGAATTTCATACTTTACAGATCCAAATCTGTGCACACTGACAGTGAATACAATCATAGCAACTGACTGAATTTCATACTTTACAGATCCAAATGCTGTGCACACTGACAGTGAATACAATCATAGCAACTGACTGAATTTCATACTTTACAGATCCAAATCTGTGCACACTGACAGTGAATACAATCATAGCAACTGACTGAATTTCATACTTTACAGATCCAAATCTGTGCACACTGACAGTGAATACAATCATAGCAACTGACTGAATTTCATACTTTACAGATCCAAATCTGTGCACACTGACAGTGAAGAGGATCAGAGTCAGGGAAGTCAAAGCAGCATGGAGGTGTTGAGTACACTGTCTTCAAACTCTGCCATCAATGTCCAGTCATTGCTGTTAGAGGCTTATAGTTGCATTGGAGAACCTGATGGGATCTATGGATGTGGTGCAGGGAGGTTGACAGAAATGTCTGCCAGGTTTGTGAAACAGTTGTGGTTTTGGTAATTATTATTGATTAACAGTTGCATATTCAATTGAGAAGGAAATAATTTGTTTATGAATATATTCATGCATCTGTAATGTACTGGTAGTGCTGGTAGGCCAACAGATACCAGAGAACATCTACTGTACTTGCAGATTCCTTGGCTGTACATGTATTTGAATAAGGCCCTTGTGTCTGTAAAAAGGTAAGTATTCTTTTGAGAAATTAAAATGATTATAGGGGGTTTTTCATGTCAAGTTTTTGTGGGGAGGGGAGGTATGAGCAATATTGTCACATTTAGTAAAACTACTTTTTCTCCAACATTTTTCTCCCAGGGATGATATCATTCTGATTTGATGAAATGTTTATGAAATTTGCATTCTACATTTTCTTGACTAAATTTCTCAACTTTGGCCAAAATATCCTGATCCCTTTAACTTCTTCTCTGATATCTTCAACACGTGGTAAAGAGAAGTTACAAGCAGCACAGTTTACATCATTGATGCTGTTTTCTTACACTTTGCCATAATCATTTCACCCAAACTCTTTTTTCCATAGAATCCACACCTATGAACATGAGCACGCCTGGGATAAAGCTCTGACAGCCTATGACTTGGAAATACAGGTTCCATTGATGTCGACACAAGTTGGTCTTCTCCAGGTGGGTATTTCATCCTTCAAAACATTACTCTTGTGGTTGCCATAATTTGAAACTTAGAAACAAAAGGAAATGCATTCATATGTACTTGAGATCTCTTTCCAGAATGCCAAATTACTTTTCCATTGCATTTTAAGGTGGTTGGAAAGGCTATTTTTGCACCAATTCTTTTCTCAGAGTTAATGTCAGTTTCAAGTGTTAGAATCAAGATATTCAAATTTTCAGGATAACTCCCTTAGTTAATATTTTCTCCAAAGAATATAAAAATTGTATATTTGCAGCCATGATTTTGAAATATGACACCAGTAAATATAAAATTTAATTTTTCATATTTTTTTACATATTTGAATTTAATAATAATTGGATAGTATTAATATTACCAAATTAGTTATAAATATGTTGACACTATTTATTGTAAGATTTGCACGGCAGGATTTTTAAATAAAATTGTTTTTATGATTTTACATGGGTTTTTTATATCAAAAATTATTAAAAATTCTTTCAAATTTCAAAATGTGATTTTTCAAAAAGTACTTCAAATACAGGAAATTGTGCCGCACAAATCTTATCTGTAACCTTGTTAATAGGCTGTAAAAATTCCATGTCCATATCTCATGTCAAAGTTGGATTAAATTGGTATACAATTATGTAGGAAAACTGTTATTCTGTCAAAAATGTTGAAAACAAGCCATATTTGCACCCCTCGTTTGAAGTCATAGAGCAGTGTTTTTGGTTAATCTCACTTTTGACACCTCTTTGACACTCAAAGAATCTAAAAATGCATTTACAATAGCAGTCACTCACTCTGAATGCCAGCACCGCCTTGTCAAACTTTCCTGAAAAACAGCAAATAATGACTTTCCCTTTTCAAACATTTTATTAAAAGCTAGGGGACCTTTACCATAGTAATACACTAAGGACTCCCCAACTTCTTCTTATTTGGTCAGTTTTTCAAAGTTTTAACAGGCTATAACTCTGCAATGCCTTTGTGCCCAAATGTCTAGTTTTTTTTTATTCCACAGAGAATGTTGACTTCTTTTGTATTTTAATAGTTTTGTTGAAATGTATAACTGACGCTCTAGCCTTTCCATCGCATTTTAAGAGATGAACAGTTTCTTCATAAGTTGTTGGATGGAATCAATGCAATTTTAGTTTTAGTGAAAGTGATGGAGACATTGAATTTGCTTACATGTATGCTGATATTAGCTTGTTTCTACCAAAAATATTCATTATACTTGATAGTACAGTGAAGTATAATAAACCGTATCTCCACAGTGCACTCTAGTTATCTCTGCTGGCAAACAATATATGTTCCCCAGTCCTTAGATACAGGCAAGAATAGACTGGCTTAGCTGTGGTATTACCTTAATGTATGTGCTTAAAGGCCTGTGCAGGCCTCATATTGTCTCGCAAGAAAATTTGCTTACTCGCTTACAATTTCAATGGAAAACAAAAAGCTATGACACTCCATAATCCTATTACAGACTAGAACAAACTTGATCCCTGGATCAAGTCCCAGGCCTTTAATCTGGGTGTACAAAGACACAATGACCAGGTCATAAAAAATGCTGGCAAGATGTTGTTTCATCATGATTTTTCCATTGGAAAATTTGTCAGTTAAATTTTGAACCTTCTTATGATGCATAATTCTGTGAATTTATTCAACATTGACAATGGGGTCGACACCAGGTGATGACGAACGTTAGTCATATATCACCAATATAGTTCTACTAGTTTGCATAAATTTTCCCAGAAAGATTTTGACAATTTTAGAGATTAGACCAGGCTGTGGTTTTGTAATCATGTCCATAGAATGCTGCACACATATGCTTGGCCATGTATTTGACAACCGCAGCCGAGAGCCAAGCTAAAATAGAACTAAATTGAATTATAAAATATAACAGTATGTTCAATAATTATATCTCTTCCAGATCGCTTCGTTCTTCCAATCAGAACCTCCTTAAAGTTCCCAAAGCATGTACACTTCTTTATCAAAACACATTGTCTGTTGCTGGTGTGGATGAACAATCTCCCGAAATCAGTCAGGGACTCTGAGTCACTGACTAGTTTTAAGAAATCTTGTGTGGAATATGACCAGGTCTGAGTAAGCAGTCGGGAGACGAAGTCGTCTAATACTATAAATGACTACTTTATTCTATACTAATAATAGACAGTGGCTAATACAGTGAAGCATAACACTTGGGTGAGAGACCGTACATAGAGTCCAGTGACGTGAAGTGTCTCTGTTGAGGGTGGAAAAGTCTCTGATTAGGGAAGGCGAGGTTCCCGTAGATAAAGCACTTTGGCGGGAAAAGTGTCTATGAGTCACGAGAAAGGCACATGATGGATTAGACATATTGTCTTAGCAGATGGAATCTCTGGTTGGTAAAATAAACAGTGATAGGAAGCGGTGCCTCAAAGCTTAGTCTTAGAAGGAATGCTATCAGAGTATCTATAGTAAGACACTGTACTAATAATGACGTAATACAAGAATATATTTCCTAACATTCTCCCCGGCGGGAAATTTAGCAGTGTTCCAAATGATTGCAAAATCTCAATGAAACGTAAAATACTAAGTAGTAAATTTGGCAGTGAAATGTGTAATAAATGAAAAAGAATTTCTATTCTATGGAATAATATTGAGTAAATAAGTCCAATATATAAGAGTATATATAGTCGATATATACGAGTTCAGCAACAAGAGTTCACACATCGTTTAAATCTTGAATTCTTCAGCAGGCGATGGCGGCTGCAGTTCTGGTCGGTGGCCTCTCGCTGCTGGTTGCCTGGTTACCTGTTGTGTTTACGTGATCGTTGTTCTCTGTAGCTTGTTGTGTTGTGTTGGCGTTGATTTCCAGTGGGTACAGCTTGATGATTGGACGATTTGTGTGTCCATTAGCAGTCCTGATTCCTGCAGAACGAATGATGCCGTCGTTTCCGTAGTTTAGCTTTTCTACGGTGGCTAATTCCCAGTTGATTCGGCGTGAGGTGTCGCTGTGTACAAGCACAACATCACCGATTCTAATGTCATTGTCCGTTTTACCGTGAATTTTGTGGTGTTCACGTAAGGCAGTCAAGTATTCCGTTGTCCATCTGCGCCAGAAATGTTCCTGTAGTTGAGTAATGCGCAGATAGCGTTTCCTCATGTCATCTTCATTTCCGAATGACGGGTCCGAAATTTCAGTGTCGTCAACAAATGGGCGTGGCACGTTTGTGAGGACGCGACCATGGAGCATATGCGAAGGGGTGAGCGATATCGCGTCATCCGAATTTGAAGACAGATAGGTGATAGGGCGGTCGTTCAGCGTAGTTTCTATCTCTGTGATTATAGTGTTCATCTCGTCGAACGTTATGAATGCACGACCTAATACTTTCTTGATAATATTCTTTGTCAGTCCGATCATGCGTTCCCAAAATCCACCAAACCATGGAGCGCGTTTGGGAATAAAGGACCATTCTACGCGTTTGTTAGCCATGTATTGTTTCACATGGGATGAGTCGAAGAGTTCGCGGAGTTCTTTAGCCGCAGAGAGATACGTAGTAGCGTTGTCGGAGATCATCTTCGAAGGGAGCGAGCGTCGAGCAGCGAAACGGCGGAAGGCACGTAAGAATGAAGCAGTTGATAAGTCCGATACAAGTTCGAGGTGAATTGCTCGCGTTACAGCACAAGTGAAAAGACAAATATAAGCCTTTGTTTCCTTACCGTTATGAGTCGATTTGACGTAGAGCGTGCCAGTAAAGTCCACACCGGTAATGGTGAACGGCGGAGCTTCGTTCACGCGGTATTTCTGAAGAGGGGCTTGCACTGGATGTTGATACGGCTTACCAGTTACCTTCAAACACTTTACACATTTGCGTATTAATTTCTTCACAGCTTGTCGTATCTTGGGGATCCAGTGCCGTTGACGGAGTTGAGTAACCGTTGTCTGTAGTCCGGCGTGTAGTACACATTTGTGCGCGGCTAAGATGACGAGTTCCGTGAACCGATGATGGGTTGGAAGCAGACTAGGGAATTTCGCGGCGTATTCGAGCGGCGCGTTATGTAGCCTGCCACCACAACGAAGAATGTTGTCTTCATCTAAGAAGAGCGCGAGTAGTTGTCTAGCGAGCGTAGTTTTCGTAGTCTTTCCGAGGAGTGAGTATACGTCGGCGCGATATACTTCGAGTTGAACGTCTTTTATCCATTTGTTTTCGGCGCGTTGAAGTTCTCTTGCTGTAAGATATCCGGTTTTGCAATCTTTGGGCTTCTTCAAGTTCGATACGAAGCGTAGTACGATAGCGGATACGCGGAGTAGTTTAGTGAGCGAGCTGTATCTATTTGCGTCAACCACGTGTTGGATTCCGATTTGAGTAGAGTGGGCGTTGTCTTCAGGAGGAGCCGCTGTGTTTGCATGTCCGTTATTTGCTTTATCTCTATTGTCCGAGTCTACGATAAACACAGCGGTGTCGTCGTTGTCAGATAATTGGCAAACTGGCCAATCACCACGTTTGAGCCAATCTGGCCCTTCCCACCAGAGAGTAGACTTCTCCAAGTCGCGTGTAGAAATTCCACGTGTTACCAGGTCGGCTGGATTATCTTGCCCAGGGCAGTATTTAACTGTGCATGGAAATTCGTTGATTCTCTTTACTCTATTTGCGATAAACAGCGGTAGTTTCTTATCGCTTCTTATCCAGCGAATAACGCTTTGATTGTCCGACCATAGGAAGCGACGTGTGATATTTACTTTATCTTTCAGCGCATCGTAGGTGAAACGGAGAAGTTTTGAACCAATAAGTGCGGCCATCAATTCTAATTGCGGTAGCGTAAGTTCCTTCGTAGGAGCGACGCGAGTCTTTGCCATAATTAATGCAGTCTGGCCCTTGTAGCGTAGGTACACCGAGGCACCGAAAGCCTTGGTGCTTGCGTCAGCGAACACGTGTAGTTCATGTTCATCGCGTAGATTTGTACCTTCAGTGAAGTATCGACGACTGAAGGTAATGTGAGAACCGGCGCATAAGTCGGTTGCTATTGGTGACCATTGTTTGAGTAGGTTGTCTCCTAGAGGTTCATCCCAGTCAAGTTTTCTTTTCCAAAGTTGCTGTATGAACAGTTTCGCCTTTACGAGAACCGGCGATAGATATCCGTAGGGGTCGAATAAGCCTGCGGTCATTTGAGCAACTTTGTGTTTAGTCACGAGGTCGTTGGAAGGAGGTTGCCTTTTTTTCATATAAGTCAATGTATCCGAGTCAGAGTCCCAGTCCCAAACAATGTTGTGTTCATTTCGAATGTTTTGTCGCTTTTGGCGAGCGAGCGTACTTCATCACAGTCAGATGACCAAGAGTGTAGTTTAAAATCCACCGGCAGTCATGATTTCATTCGCGTCGTTGTAGTATTTCACAGCGTCGGTCGCGTTTGCACTCCAGTTATAACGTTATCAACGTAAATATTATCTTTCAAATCAGCAGAAGTCGAAGTTGCGTTGTGTTTTTCCAAGTGAGTTTTCACGACGGCGTTCAGAATAAACGAAGAGCAGACCGCGCCAAAGAGGACCGTTTTGAATTGATAGACCTTGAAATTGCTTTCAGGGTCGCTAGGGTCTGATAGCCACAGGAATTTGGTGAATTTCCGATCACTTTCGTCGAGGCGGACATTGAGAAACGCTTTTTAATATCGCTGATAACGGCAGTCTCATTTAATCGAAATCTGAGTAGTATAGCTGCCATATCGTTTAGCAGAGCAGGCCCAGTCTGTAAACAATCGTTCAAACTAGGGGTGTCAATTGATTGGCGACAGCTGCAATCGTAGACTACACGGATAGGAGTTGTAGTCGAATCTTTCTTAACAGAGCGGTGTGGTAGATAATGTCCACGAGTTACATCATCATCAGAAACTTCTTCAATAAAGTCACGAGAGATTTGCTCTTCAATAATGCGTTGTACGCGTTCAATAAATCTGGCTTTATCTGCGTACCATGGCGCGTGTGCGTTTCTCACTAATTTGATAATTGGTCGGTAATGGCGGGTGATCTGGTTTCCAAGGAAGCTTAGCAACGTATTTACCGTCGTCGATTCGTAAGTGGGTATCGCGAAATAATTCAAATTCGCTTACCTTAATGTCCGTTGAGTGCTCTTCATTTCTAATTCCGATGGTTTCTAAGTCCCAGAGAGTCTGAAGTTTCGTTTCTTCTTCCATAGAGTGCGTAGCGATATGTAGAATAGTCGCGTTAGCAGCGTTGAGATTGTTTCTCGCGTTTGTAGGTCCAGATAGCAGGTATCCGAATTTCGACTTCACAGCGTAGGGTCCGGGCCTTCGATGACTTCATTTTCGATGAAGTCCCACGAGCGATCAGCGCCGATGAGTACGGAGATTTCGAAGGAGGACGCGTCCGAGGGAGGATGGGCTAACGGTAGCCCCCGTAGATGAGGAAGGTCGACAAGCGGTTTCTTGATGAAGTTCTTCATGGCGGAGATCTTCGGTGCGATCAACGCGCTCATTTCCATTGGTCCGTCGCGAGTATGAAGCTTGAACGTAGCCGTTTCGTAGCGTTTACTTTGAGAGAGATCGCCCAATGTTGCGATACTAGTGTTGAAGTAACCGTCCGGTTTAATGTTCAGTTTCCGAATTAAGTCTCTAGCGATAAATGAACGGTTAGAACCTTCGTCGATGAGTACAACAGCGTTGACAGTTTTCCGTCCCGATGAGATAGGAACAACAGCGGTTTTCAGAAGAGCGGTTTCTTCTTTGTCCGAGGTAGCGAAGTGTACTTGAGTAGTTGCCGCGGCGGGTTGAGCGTGCGAAGCGTTCGCGGTACCGGGTTGAGGTGAAGCATCAGCGTTACGTTGAGTAGGGGTAGGATCGCGTGAAGTTTCCGAAGTCGTAGAGGTGGATCCCTGGTCCGATTTACAGAGTGAAGTGTGATGCTTTCTATCACATTTGCGGCATTTTCCTTTGGACTTACAGTCGCCGACTTTGTGTTTCCCGAGGCAATTGAAACACAGCCGGTTTTGTTTGACAATATCGTGTCGTTTCGAAGAATCGGTGACCACAGTGCAATCGTTCGGATAGTGTGGTCCTCGGCAAAAGGCGCAACTCTTTTCTTTCCGTTGAGTAGGGCGACGCGCGGCTGAGTTAGTCGCGGTACTTGAGTAAAAGGCGGCGGTACTAGGCATTGAAGACTGAATTGATTCGTCCAATTCAGCAGCACGATTGTTGGAAGACATTATCCGTATCTCGCGTTTGAGAGCCTCGCGAAATTGTTTAAATGTGTGAAATAGTTCATCCTCTAATGGACGTTGAAGCAGTGTCAGTAGATTGGGCGGAAGTTTTTCCAACACTATGATTAAGATCACCCATTCGAATCTTTCTTGTGGAACTTCTAACTGTTCAAGATGGCGAACGTACGTTTCTAACTTATTGTGAAATGCGGTCAAACTTTCGACAGTGTAAGCGGGGTTTTCCAATTTGTAAAAAGCTTTGACGTAAGCTCTGCGTATTTCTTCTTGTCTGCCATATTTATCGCGTAAGAGTTCTATCGCGTCACCGTAACTTTTCTTGTTTGATCTCAGTCCGTCTACTACCCCGGCGGGAGGACCGACGAGGTTTGCTCTCAAATACCGAAGTCACTCGGTGTTGTTTAGCGAGGCGTCTTCATGTATGAGAGACATGAAGTTATCGAAAAAGCTTGGCCATTTCATGATTTCACCGTCGAATTTTTCAAGAGTTAGTTTCAGCAGATGATTTCCCTTGTGTTTAATAACGGGCGCAGAAGTCGGCTCATCAGTATGTTTTCCAATAAATTGTCCATAAAGCTTCAACTTACTGGTGATGTGATCTTCGTATTCGTCTGCTGCTTCAAACTCTTCTTGTAACTTTTCGTTGTTGTTTTTGATGTGTGAAGAAATTTCGTCGTCCAATTTCTTGATGATCTCTAGCTTGTTCGAGACGTTGTTGGTGACTTTGGAAAGTGCTTCAATTTCTTCTTTTGTGGGGTTTTCCTTGGAAGTTATGTCGTCCGCTTGCTTCAGAAGTGTTGTTATCCGATCGCGTCTTCCATTTCTTTGGTATTCCAGTTCTTTAGTTTCCTTGGATCCGGAGGACCCGAAGGAGTTTCCGTTTCTTGGCATCGTTGAAAGTATGCTTCAGGCTGTAGTAGGTAGTCTCGCAATCCTGGTCTCGGCACCAGAAATTATGTGTGGAATATGACCAGGTCTGAGTAAGCAGTCGGGAGACGAAGTCGTCTAATACTATAAATGACTACTTTATTCTATACTAATATAATAGACAGTGGCTAATACAGTGAAGCATAACACTTGGGTGAGAGACCGTACATAGAGTCCAGTGACGTGAAGTGTCTCTGTTGAGGGTGGAAGAGTCTCTGATTAGGGAAGGCGAGGTTCCGTAGATAAAGCACTTTTGGCGGGAAAAGTGTCTATGAGTCATGAGAAAGGCACATGATGGATTAGACATATTGTCTTAGCAGATGGAATCTCTGGTTGGTAAAATAAACAGTGATAGGAAGCGGTGCCTCAAAGCTTAGTCTTAGAAGGAATGCTATCAGAGTATCTATAGTAAGACACTGTACTAATAATGACGTAATACAAGAATATATTTCCTAACAAATCTTGTAACAACTTTCTGTATTCTATTTACTTGTCTGATGCCTCTTCATAGTTTTTTACCTTCTCGTGTCTATTTATAGACAGAGAAGGTATTAGAGTTGAAAACCAGGATGCTGCTGTCAAGTACTTCCGTCTGTCAAGACTTCCGTCTGTCAAGATCCGTTGACATCATGCCATTGTGATGGGTCATATCATAAACTGGTGGGGGTGTTCATGGCTCAGGTTGAGGTGTGGGAGAACGATTTGAGCTATGACAAAAATCAAAAGGGACTTAGCGGCATAGCCACAGTGTTAAGCCTTTCTCCAAGGTTTCTTAGTTGACTACAATCTATTACAGACTACTGAGCTGACGTTAGGGGTACTCACTTTGTGTTTGCTCACTCTGTGAGCGCTTGTGTTTGGTACTGAGTTGCGTGGATATCCCCTCATGGCCTCACGTGATCTTGGCCTGTTGCATAATCTGCAGATGATCATATGCCTCCGAGTCTGAAAACTGTCATTGTGTAAGCCTGTCGGCATTTTCCTTGCATTTTTTCTCATTTAATTTTGCAAAATATCGGCGAGTACCTCAATATTTCAAGATAACCCTTTCTTCCAATCGTTTCCTGGAGTTTCAGAGTCATATGAACGAAAATGAGTGAAAGTTTTAGACAGGAAAATTGGACGTCGGCCATGTTCAATGTTACAGTACAATCAGAAGTTATGTGGAGGAATTAACCAACAAACACTATTCATGATGCCGCCCTCTAGAGGCAGACCCTCCTATATGAAGTACCACATTTGATGATTGTGGAAAGCTTGACCACACAATGGAGCATTTAAACTTTTAGAAATGACAAAATGAATAAGAAGGTATTCAGAAAATGTCAAATACTGCGGAAAAATGCGCAAATATTCAATATAAACAGGTTAACTGACTGGTCAGCTATAAAAAACAATGAAAATGTTTATGATCAAAAGTTTTTGAGATGCGCACATTTTAACAAATACAGAAATTATTAACATTATAAATATAAGACCAAACTATTTTTTCAGGGATGGGACAGGTTGGAAATGAGGGGTGAGAGACAAAGGCACTCCTATTGCTGCATGTGGATGCAGCCACACCATTTCATTTACAGCATACTTATTCACTGTGTTGTGTTCAAGTTCCATATTGTACTGACTGTCATACAAGGATAACATGAGCAAATCAAATCAAATTAGAAAAGGATCAATGCTGTTGTGTGGATTTTGCTGAACATAGCTGATTTTAATATTTCGCCCTATATATTTGGTATCCAGCAAAGGCATATTTTGATGTAAAGTCAAAATTAACACTACATTGCTGACAATATATATTTTACCGTTTCTGCATGAACTTTTCTTTTTTAAATTATAGTATATTAGTACTTCAAACAGATTAACAGTTATCGTGATGTCAACCCATAATTTTACATCACAAAGACTGTAATTCTGCCAATTTTTTTTTGTTTTTCAGTCATTTTATAAATTTTGCACTGCACAAGATGATTGAACAAATTGCAATGTTTGAATTTGTAAACTCAAAGAATAAAAATCCTTTGGTCACAGATTAAATTATTTTTTAAAAAGAAATTTACTCTTAAACACTTTTAGCATATATTCTTTACACGGTCATGTATTTCAAGGAAAATATGCCTATTAAAAACAGTAATTTCTTCACTTTCAAGTTTTTTTCATACTATGACAATTATCAGCCATGAGGTTATACAAACACAAGACCAGATAGTCGTTTTCATCATTTTCACAGGACTCTTTGGAAAATCCATTAAAAACAGTTAAAAGTGACTTAAATGATCACTTGGTATACATTTAATTTACAGATGCCAGGTTGTGTATTTCACATGCACTCAGGTCAGTAAGGAAGTGCGTCATTACTATTTTGGACTGTGAATTCTTATTTCTGAATTATTTAACTTTTTCCCACATTGAACTATCTTTAGGTAGTTTATACTGTGGCTTAGAATTTTTTTTGATTGATGTATTTAATCATCTTTTGGGTTCTTTGGGTCCATATCCCACCTCATGCCCCTACATCATCAACTATTTACCAACAACTCCATGCCAACAACCAATTACCTGACCTGGCCACACATTAGAGAAGGTACAGCGTCATTGACGGTATTTTTTTTGGTATTTGTACTTCTGTGATTTTTGTGTTTTCAAGTTGGTGCTGTAATATGATTTTCTTTTGTCTATTCAACGTCCATGAAAAGAGGTGTTTCACCTATGGAGTTATCGAGTTTAAACAAAGATTAATAATAGTAATAATAGTAATAAAAATATATTAGCTTTTATTCAGCGATTTTTGTGAGCAAAAAGTCATACAATGACTTGGCTAACACTATATTGCCATCTCTAGTTCTACAATAGAATTTTTATTAATATTTCTTTTTGAATGCAGTCATCCCTTACACATCTTCTCTTTCCTTTCTAAACATCGATATTCACCAGGCACTTCAAAATTTAGGTCTAAATCATGTTTTGCTAACCTATCTGCAAGGACTCAACAAACAGCTGACAGAAAACAGCCCAGAGCTGAGTGAACTGCAGTACCAAGCAGCATGGAGAAACTGTCAGTGGAATATGGAAGACCAGGACAGGTAAGATTTTCCTTCCCCAGTTTATCCATGGTATATATCATGTTTGCCCAGCAGAAGAATAGGTAACCTTCACAGGGTTTTACTGTGTGGGCAAAGTGAGCACTTTCATAGAGCATGCCTTGATATTTAGATCCGGCTGAGTCGGCTCAAGTGAAACTTCAATACTCAAAGAGTCTTGAGATCATTGAGTCCCCTTCTCACAGGAACATGTTACAATGATGAAGTCAAATGAGCAGTGTACCTGAATTTCTCCTTGTACAGAGCACTTTTATGTTTAATAGGAAGAATATATGGCATCTTCAACATACACTACTATCAGAGTACACTGCAAATTTGCAGTGTCAGCTATCAACAGGAATATCATCTTCATGAATAAACCTTGACAAGTGCATCATTTGAAACATACAGTAGTGTAGCAATCAAAAGATCTTACAGTTTACCCATATGACTATCACAGAAAAACAAATGTATTTGCTGTTTATATAAAAAAGAATGAAGTTTTTATTTTGTGTGGTTTATGTGAACATTCAAAACTTTATTCTTCTCATATATAGAGACTGTAGCCATATTTAGTTTCCCTGTATTAAATTTGAGATAACTTTCTGCAGAGGCCATAGTCTGTGTCTCTTCTGCAAAAACATGTTTTAATTGTAGTTTTCTCTTTCATATCATGGTGGATTTATATTAGCCACTAGGTTGGCTTGTCCAATCTTCTCATAGGACATGCTACAGAGAAACTGGCTTCTCTTAAAGATCCAAAATGTGAAAGGAAGTTTAATCCCCAATTAAATTGATAATGAACCGATGTATGGCGTTTTTTAGAAATAGATTCTTTTGTATATATATGTACATTGAAATGTATGATGGGCTGAGGCCTTATACTGAAATAGATGATTGACTGATTGATTGATTGAGATTTCAATGGAAATTACAAGTTAAACAAAAAATAGACCAAAATCATCTTCATATGTATTTATTATTTATTTCTCTGTTAAAATACCATGTACCATTTGTTACAAGCTACATTTGACTACTTTACTATTTCAATGGAAATGTACATGGAGTTTCCAAATACTACTATTTTTCTGAAAATTCACACTTGTGTCTTGCATCAGAAAGTACACCGTTAATTTACTGGTCACACTACTAAATACAGATGTCCATTTTTAACCCTGAATATCTAAACTATTTGTGTTAAGTCTTGTTTGCCTATCCTTCTTCAAAACCTGTGTGGTTAAGTAATACAAAATTATCAACAAAATTATCACCAGTACAAAACATATCAAATAATTACAGAAAAGAAAACTAAGAAAAGAAGACAAGAGGAAAAAAAGGTGCAATGTGAAATAAACACATCAAAAATTCCCACTGATGCAGGAAAAATATAATAAAATATTTGAAGAAGTCTCCAGGACTGATTATCTCAGCTCAGCTGAGACACTTTTATAAATAAAAGTTGCAGAGCTTATCAATTCTTGACAAATCCTTCATATTTATAATTTACAGAATCTCAATTTAATGTTTTTCATAAATTATAAATATGAAGATTTGTCAAGAATTGATAAGCTGTGCAACTTTATTTATAAAAAAATTACATTGAGATTCTATATTTTGGCGCGGGGTGAAAATAAATTCAGAAAAAAAAAATAAATATGAAACCTAATTATGTCAGTTTTTTCATTATGAATGGTTTATAGATAATTTGCACAGCCAATCAAAATAATGTATTTAGCAATTTAAAACTAAAGAACTCATTGAAAAAGTTAATATGTATGATAGATGGCCGTGCACGAAAAGCAGTGTACAAACAATCAAAACTCTGTACACAGAATTACATGTAAAAACACAAAATAGAAAATATCTCTGTGTTCAATTTAACATAAATGTAATATCAGATGTAATGTAAAAGCTTTTCTAGCATGAAGGAAATGTATAGGAATGTAAATGGAAAGTTAACTTTTGGAATTCAAAGTTACTTTTAATATACAAGATGACAAATGAAGTGACAAGGCAACAAATTATCAGACAGAAGTGAAAAGTTACAATGAAAGACATTGCACCACTTTTGATGTAGCAAAAGATATACAGTAACTGTTGATTTGAAGTTGTGCAGAAAAAGGTGTGTGAGTTCGTGTACGGTACATCAGCTGAAGTGATAATTTCCATGTCGCTTCAAAACATTCAGTTGTGCACACAAAACAGCATATATGAAATTCCCTGCCTTATTATCTTGTTTGATCAAATGTATCCATGAATGAGTATTTGTGTCAAACTTTGCAACACAATAATATAAGCTCTAATAAGGTCTCTGGAATTCATTTCTTGGCTTCATAATGCTATTTTTAATTCTGAGATTAAATCTGGTGCGATCATTAGGTCAGCCATGAGAAGTACAGAACCACTGAACTTCTCTGCTGCCGAGCTGTCCATTGGCATCATTGTTTGTCCATAATTTGGTTGTTATGGAAGATCAGGTAGACACAGAATAGCATGCACTCAAATTACCTGGCCTCTGGCGGCGGCTAACTTCCTGTACTTTGAGATAACATTATTTTTTAGATAACATTATTTTTATGTACAAAATATATTTCAATAGTGTGTATGGCAAAGTTCACGTAAAGGCAAACTCTCATCAGTGCCAGGTTTGTCAGTCATTAATAGACCAGTTAATTTTTTATCAACAGCTTTTGTCCCCTTGTTTGTCTTTGGAAGACACTGTACCAGATTTATATACAAACAAATCCACTATTGAAGCAGCTCAACCAGAATGTACAGACCTTAAGTAAGCTCACATCAGATAGATGAACTCAGTTTTACCAAACATGAACATTAGCACCATTTGAGTAATTCGCAACTTCACGCAGAAAATGAAATTCTCTTGAAATCATAGGCTCATGCTATCGATTCAGAAACTACATTTTCTCTATACAAATGTCTTTGTTGACAGTTGCCCATCATATCACAATGCTTTTGGTTTTTGATCTTAAAAGAAAGAGATGTAAATATCAGTCTCAAGTTTGTAACTAGAAAGATTCTAAATTTTACTACACTACAATGATAGTCTTTCTATTGTCTTAATTGACAGCAAACTTTTGGGAGCATTGTAGGCCAATTCTTCACTATAGTGTTTTGATTCATTTAGCTCTTTGGTTGATTTCAGGTTAATATGATTACCATTTTAATATGTGGCCTGATGGCCTGAAATGAAGATAACATAATTTGTGTTACTTTAGAATCACTATTTATGAAGTTCACCACTGGCTTACAAGGCCAGCCTAACCTGTAACTTTTGATCAATCTTTTCACCAGTTTTGTTTTAATGTCAACTGCAGTTTCTTGTTCTGCTTTGCAAAACATATTGCACTGCAGCCTGCACATATAGTCTGTGTTTTCATTGTTGGCAAGTGAACTCTGGACTGCACTAGAATTCAAATGTCAACAAATAACAATGCACTTCACAAATAGAGAATGATGCTGTTTTAAACAAGCTAACAAGACAATCACTAACTTCAGCCCTGGTGCACAGATGAAAAACACTGCATTAGCTAGTACATTGTTTGGATTTCCGAAAACTCTGTTTCTAAAGTCCCAAAAAAGAGGTTTAGCCTATGGTAGCTTCATCTTTTAGTTCAAAATCCTGATATTTTGTGAAAGCATTCTGGACTCTCACTTTGTACACTTTTAACTTCACAATTTAATGGTTCCGCAACCAACTTTTTCCACTCTACAGTGACTTACAGCATACCATACATTATCTTCACATCCACATTGTAGGTCACTTGAAACAGACACAGGACTTGGCTACAACCAATCACTATACCACAGTTTGTGTGTCCTGAAAGATAGAGAAGCAGGCACATTTAAAGACTCTGTAAGCCAAGCAAGACAGGAAGTACTGAAGAGTTTGAACACTGCCAGCATGGAAAGTATGAGGAATGTTTATCTAACACTGAGTCAGCTTCATACATTGGTTGAACTGGAGGACTTTGCTTTGCTTCTGTTACAGTAAGTTTTATAAATCTTCAGTTTCTCAGGAGGTTATCTTTGATGTTTTATCTCATCTTTTATGAGTTATTTTTAAACAAGGTTGTTTCAATAAATGTTCATCTGACAACAAAACTGAAAATTCAAGTACCGTTATTGTTTGCATTTCAAAGTTCAACATTCAAAATCTTATGATTTTTGTAGCACTTTTTGTAGTAGCAGTTTTTATTGCATTTTGTCCAGCCCCTATGCAAAGGAGTTATATTCCAGGTAGAACAATTACAATGAACAAACGCTAAGGAAAAGGGCATTAATCAAGAAAGCTCCAATGTATGCAAAGAACACAACAATATTTATTTGCAGACAATCAACTCTTTGCATGATTGACAAGCAGCATCAATACGGAAACTGAAAGGATGAAAGTATTGAGCAATAGTTAAAATAAACCATTTAGTATGATGTAGTAGCTTTAATATTTTAATATTTTTCAGAAAAAATGGAGATTTTGACAATCTTCAAAACAAATGGAATTCACAAGCGGCAATTCTCTCTCAAAATGAATATGAATTCCTGGAACCAGTGTTAACTTTAAGAAGTGTGTTACTGCAACTGTTACAAGACAGCCATTCAAACACAACAATTAGGGAAAAGAGTATCCTCGACTGGCAAATGAACCACCTGGAGTACACTGCCAAAATTGCCAGGAAAGACCAAAGATATCAGGTGATGGTCCCTAAGTTGCAATCAAATCAAGCGGGTAGAGAGTTGATAAAATGTGTTTCAGTGTTCCTTTTTTGGGGTGAAAGTTGTCAACTTTTGAAATTATGAATTTGGATAATATTTTGACTTTGCCACAGCAAGTAAGAAATTGCCAATCTCCACATTTCTGAACACTTGTAAATCACTCCCAGTTACTTTGTGTTGTGTTACGAGAATTTGTATTCCAACAATAAAACCTGCAAAACTTTGTTTATGTCTATATTCATCCACCCCTCCTCCCTTGACATTCATTCATTCATCTATTTATTTATTTACTTATTTACTATTCTTTATAAGATTTATTTTTTTTGTTTATGTGTTTACTTACTTGAAGGCTGCAGAGAGAGCTATTTTCTTCCTGAAACAACTAGATCAAAGTGGTACATTTGGTGAGAGTCAGGTATCCTGGTCATGGAGAGTAGAAGAAGGCAAAATGTACTGGGCTAAAGGTGAACAGGATACTGCAAAACATGCCATGAAACAAATGACTGAAAAACTTGCCAAGGTAAAGGGATAATGCACTATCAATAAGGATGATCCAAATGATGATTAAAGATGATAATGATGACAGTTATTTGACAGTGATTACAATGATGATGATAGTGGTGTTGGTGGTGGTAATGACAGTGATGACGATGATGTGATGATGATGTCCATGATGATGATAATGATGATGATATTGATTTTGGTGATGACAGTGATTATAACTATGATGATGATGATGATGATAATGATAATTACAGTATTGGTTATTTTGGTGCAATTGTGGCAGTCGACAAACTGTTCAATTTCAGTAATTGTCGATATTATATCAAAATTGTGTAGTTGTGATTCATAGTAGGATGTGAGATCTGACAGCAAATACTTGGACGAGATTAAATATAAGATGGTGTGATAGATGTCATGAGATTCAATTATATTATCACCTCAAAGAGCAGATTGAAATTTGTTATAACAGTTGACAAAAATAATGTCATTATTGTCTTTATGTCTTCCATTTCATCTCCTGGAAGAACTAATGGGACAGGTTGGAAAGTGTTAGGGACGTTTAACATTGAGTACTTAATTGTGGTGTCGCTGATAATTTTCACTGATTTATATTTGCAGGTGTACAACAAGAGCAGAGCTCTGACCCAGCTTTATGCTCAGGCTCTTGGTATCCTTGGTAACTGGTCTGCAGAGACACACTCTGACAGTCCAAATATCATCATGTCCGCCTACTTGGAAAAGGTATTATCTAAAGTTTTGATTTGTTGTGAAAGTCTCCAGCTTTCATTTCTTCATTTCTCAGTTACTTTGCTGTATTGTTTGTTCTAACTTCAACACAGTCGCACAAAAATGTAGGTCAAAGTACAGAAGATCAATACCATCTCTATGCAGTAATAGACAGAAAAAATATCAAGAAACTGCCTAAATGAGACTCTGTTCTATCAATTCACATGATGCAAGAGAAAAATACACTAGGTGCATGACAATATATTGGTGGTTTTTTTTCTTTTTATCATTAATGATAGCAGAATTGTACTTATGCTACATATATGCAACTGTCAACCAATACATGTACCCTACCTTTATGTGGCCTTGTTTTTGAAGCACTGCTATGATAGGATACTGCACACCAGCTTGTCTGCATTTGATGAATCATTTAATAAATGTGATATATCTCTGAACCTGACATAAGTCACTCTGTGTACATCCTACCTCAAATAGGCTGTCAACCTGTATGAAGCAGTTGAAGATTCAGGCCAGGAAGCTATGGAGGCCTACCTAGCACTGGCTAGGTTTGCGGACTCTCAATACCAGACCATTGTTAACTACATGAAATCACCAACGTTTGAAGCCAAGCAAGCTCTTCTGAAGAAAACATCAGAGGAACTCACAAAGCTTGAAAACATGAAGGAACAATCACAGGGTAGAAAGTACGGAAAAAACCAACTTTTAGGGCAAATTTTCTCACTTTTGGTCAAAGCACCTGGCATTTGGCCACCTTTGATCACTCTCAAATTTATGATCTATTTTCCTGTGGATGAGCTCATTGAGATCTGTTCAAATGATATTGAAATTTCCATGTTTGAACACTTTTAATACCAATTTTCTCATATTATAGGGCAAAAATATCATCTGCAGGTATAACCAATATGGAGAGTATCAGTCACGCATATGTTCATTGAGTCTTATCAAATGACGGCATAGTTTAATCAATCGGATTCGAACCCACAACATATGGCATCAGTCGCCTAGCTGAGAGGCCGAGACAGAACCAGTCGACTAAATCTCCACTCCCAAAAAAGAGTGGTTCAATAGCCGGCTAAGTTGTTACATTTTTCTGACTGAGACCTTTCAACACGTTGTAGAGTTCGTGAAGCACTCATGCACGCATGCTCACTATCATACATCGCACATACACACTTTATCGAAGCGAAGAAACGAATTTCATCGCTTTAACTGGGCGAACGATAACCTCGGGGACAATTCTGTCCACCAGCAGTGTTACCAACCCAGGGTAGAAAATACGGATAGTTTTCAATCGGATTCGAACCCACAACATACGGCATCAGTCGTCTAGCTGAGAGGCCTGAGACAGAACCAGTCGGCTAAATCTCCACTCCCAAAAAAGAGTGGTTCAATAGCCGGCTAAGTTGTTACATTTTTCTGACTGAGACCTTTCAACAGTTGTAGAGTTCGTGAAGCACTCACGCACGCATGCTCACTATCATACATCATTATCAAATGACGGCATAGTTTAATCAAAGCTACTTGTAATCTTAGCAATATGCAGGTAATAATTCAGTATCTGCTCTCCATATTTGCAGCAAGTACACCTTGATTCTGAAGAAACAACAGCAAATAGATGAACAAGAGATGGAAAGCCTGAAGGTTGACAAGACTAACTTTCTGGACACTGCCATTGACAGCTACATAAAATGTTTAGAGATAGGAGACTTCCACGACATGAGGGTTTTTAGACTGGTTTCACTCTGGTTTGAAAATGCAAATGACAGCGAAATTAACAATAAACTACAGGTGTGTTTGATTTTTTGTCACTTGTCAAGTTTTAGCAAACAGTTTGATAAAAACACTGCCTTAAAGAATTGATGTGCAAATGCATGTATTGTATACCAGTACGGTTCATAAATGTATATATATA
Organism: Ptychodera flava; assembly: GCF_041260155.1. Classification (NCBI taxonomy): domain Eukaryota; kingdom Metazoa; phylum Hemichordata; class Enteropneusta; family Ptychoderidae; genus Ptychodera; species Ptychodera flava. The sequence goes on along the minus strand of NC_091937.1, from coordinate 19,744,023 downwards.
AAGGAAAAACATATAGTTTATTAATGATAAGTATCAAAAATGCAAGGATCATCACAACTTTTGAAACAGTGAAAGTTCATGGTTCAAATAATATTCAGTGTTACATACGTTTTAAATGTTGGTCAGTCAATCGAAAACCTCGGTTGGCCAGTGACAAAACATTGTGAAGGATTTTGAGCAATATTGTAATCAACAGAATGTTACAATGTAAATAGACATTTAGCTGTTTCACATGAATTTATATTATGTTAAAATGCTATTCCAGCGTGGACTTCCCAGGATACAGAGTAGAAAGTTTTTACCCTTGATGTATCAGTTAGCAGCTAGAATGACAACCAAACCTCAACAAGATGAAGACTTTCAACTGACTCTCAACCAGGTAAGTTAAGAATACTCAGATCTCAGACTGCAGTAGCAGTAGAAATTGTACCATAAAATGTATAACTTGTCAAACAAGTCATACTGTGGTTCAAACATTACTTTCAGATGTTTGGCAATACTGCCTAAATTTGAGTTTACACCTTTTTGGGTTCAACATTTCACATTCTTTGAAACCATGGTATTTGCAAGATAAAGGGAAAAAAACATTGGTTCGCTTTACACACAATAAAAACAAGTCATTGTAGCTTCAAGAGGCACCATTTGTAAATGAGTGGCCGGGAAAAAAGTTTACAGGAAAAACTTATTATGAAATAATATTTGTTTTTATTATTCCAGCTGATTGAGAGGGCAACCCTGGACCACCCATACCACACTCTGTTTATCATACTGGCACTGAGCAATGCCAACAAAGACACACTGATGATGGCACCCAAGATGTCCAGGAAAACCAGCAAATTAGCCAAGACAAAGAGTGCTTCAAACATTACCAATGAGGTAAGATGTACTGTGTAACATAGTGTCATGTTATTATTATTCAGTAGTCAGTAGCATACTTAGATTATAGTACTTGCCGCCTCAAGTCTTCCTTGCATTTCTTCAACATGGGAATACCAGCCTAGCTGGCCCCCACATGCTACCGAGTAACCAACAATACCATCATAACCCCAGTTATATCACATTGGAGCCAGCTTGTGTGATTCTAACTCACTCTCTTAAGACAGACTTTGGGAACGGATGTGTAACGAAGCCATTAACCCGTGAGTACTAAGTATCTTTGTGAACTGTGTATGACACACGCTTGGAACTTTAACAAATAACTGTGTGCTACTGAAAGCTGAGAGACTTGGAACAAACACTACTGGTGGCTGTTGAAACCTGATGTGCAACAAACAGCAAGTTAAATATCTGCTGAAAGAAAAGTTTTATTGGCAGTGGAGGAGATTGTCATCCTGCATGTGTATTGGCGTGGGCCAGCATAGCAGAGTCCCCGGGCCACTGAGACACAGTTTAGCAGAACTGCATTTGCTGATCAACTTAATACTGGTTCAGACGTTGCTGTGTGTACAGGGCTAATAAACCAGAAATGGGAAGTTTGACTGTCAGCATTGTCCAGGAGCAGACTTCGAGAGGATAAAAGTCAACCATCCCCAGTAGAAGACAACAGTTCACAGTCAACGGTGGACAATTAAGAAGACAAAAGAACTTTTTTGTGAAGTGAACTTAATGGAAGTTTGCTGTGCACACAGGCATTGTAAAGAAAGAGGACTGACTAAAAACTCAGAGCCTTTACAGGACTTTTAGGTTTTCCCAGCATAGAAGTAAGCAAAGATGCACCGAAAGTAAAGACAGAGCCTAATGATGACTCTGGCACAGCAAGTGGTTCAGACGGAAAGGAATTAGCTGAAAACCTCATGCATCAAAAAGAAATTCTTCAGCTCAAATTGATAGACAAGAGCAGGCAAATCATGAACAGCATTTAGAATTTGAACGATTGCGTATAAACAAAGAAAAGAAAAGGCGCAAGTGAGAACTGCAGGCTGAAAGAGAAAAACGCGAGCAGGAATTGCAGGCAGAAAGGGAAAAGCGTGCACACAATTTGAAAAATAAAGAAATGGAGTTAATAGTGAAGGAAACAACACATGACGTCGATCGTGAGTTCCGTGATATGGCCTGCTAAACTCCCTCAGTTCGAAGAAGCTGACAATGTTGACACACATTTGCGTACATTCAAGAAGTTAGCTTGAACGTACAGTTGAAATTAGCTCTGACTCTCGTTGGTAAGGGCCAGGAGGCATATTCTAGGTTGTAAAAAGACGAAGCCCTGGCTATACTTAGGTAATATGAGCTCAACGGGGAGTTATACAGAGTCGACTCAGAGCATGCAAACGTACAGATGAAGAGACATTCTGTATGAGGGGTGATATTGTTGTTGATACTTTTGACCGCTGAATGGAAGCAAGTGGGATTCTGTCCTTCAGTGGTAACAAAAACTATGTACAGGTGGGTGAACTATTTATAATGGAGCAAATGGTTGAGGACGTACCCAAACAAATGCAAACATGGTTGAAGGAGAGGGGTCCTCAAAAAAGAATTGATAAAATTTGGTGAGACATATAAATCTGCTTATACTGGCGCTGCTAGTAATCGGAATGAGTGGAGAAGTTTCAAAAGTTTTAACAATAAAAAGAGGCAGCAAAAGGGTGAGGGAAAGAAGTCTGATAACTCATCCCCAGAGCGATGAGAAGTCAAAGTCCTCAGCTGCATGTTATACTTGTGGGAAAACTGGTCATTTTGCAAGAAATTGTCCGGAACAAAAGTCAGATAAAAATGCAGGTTCAGCAAAGTCAGAAGTCAGGATGACAAAGGCTATGACATTTGGGCTGAATTTGGTAATAAGTATCTACTTGGGAGAAACCAGTGAGTATTTCGAGGGACACAGATTGTTGTCAAACTTTGGTAAAGCCAGAGGTTGTACAACAATCCAACTATTTGCCTGGAGAGACTTGCAATATTAGTTTTGCAGACGAAACAGTGCCAAGGCTCCTGTTGTCAAAGCCCACATTGAAATTGAAATTTTCACTGGACCTTTATGTATGAGGGTATGGAAAGGCATACTTAAAGACGTTCTGCTAGGCGAGGATGTGCTAGCCTTGCAGGATTGCCGTGCGTTAGTGGTCACAAGACGTCAAAAGAAAGCACAAGATGAGCGTGAGGCTATAGTTAAGCGAAATAAGATGGTGTCTGTTGTGAGAGCAATACCTGTTGAGGAATCGCCGACTCTCAGTGAAGCGGAACAAAGTGATGATGACTTGGATGAGGAAGTAGAATCACCTGATGAAAGTAACAATGCTTCAGAACACATTGACACAGTCAATGAAATCCAAGAGGTAAATGGGTTAAATGACAAGCATGATGATTCACTGGGTATCTCTAGATAGTTTGATGAAGACAATTCACACAATTGTGAAGCGGATGATGTAAACAGTGGGAGTGATTGTAATGATACCTCCCATGATGCTTCAGCCCTTGACAAACTGTTTGATGAGAATTCATCAGATATGAGTGACATCAGTGATGACAAGGAAGGTGATGATGTCACTTTTTTAAGTGTCCAAGAACATTTTACTGGATTAAAATGTCAGCAGGAATATGCTGAAATATTAAGGTTAGATCGGGATAAGTTAAGAGAACTTCAATTAGCCGATCCTACTCTTGCAAAGGTGTGAGAGCATGCAGATGCAAATCAATCGTCGGAAAATCAAACTGGATTTTCTGGTATGAGGAATTATATGTATCGTAAGTGGATTTATTCACATAAGGTGCGTGAAGTGAAACAAATTGTTGTACCTGCAGAATGTTGCAATGCATTGTTAAGAGTGTCACAAGACATACCTCTGTCAGGACACCTTGGTATTAAAAAGACTAAACAACGATTGCTACAATACTATTACTGGCCTGTTATTTTCAAGGATGTTGCAGAATACTGCAGGACTTGTGGTCCAAGTCAAAAAACTGCAAGACAGAGAGCATCTGAGAAAGCACCTCTTGTTTCGATGCCGATTAAAATATACCGTTTGAGTTAATTGCACTGGATATTGTGGGGACCGTTGAAAAGAACTCAACATGGAAACAAGTTTATTTTAGTGATCGTGAATTCTGCAACTCAGTATCCCGAGGCCTTGGCTATTCAAGACCAGGAAGCCGAAACTGTTGCTATGGCATTGATGGAAGTTTTTAGTCGTATGGGACTTCCTGATGAAATTCTGACAGACTAGGGTACAAACTTCATGTCGCGTCTTATGACTGATATGTGTGCTATATTGAATATCTCAAAGATTACAACTAGCCTGTATCACAGACAAGAAAATGGACTGACGGAGAGATTTAATGGAATCTTAGGGCTATTTTGTAGCAGAAGACTCGAAAGAATGGGACAGATATTTGCCGTACCTTCTTTTAGCTTACAGAGAAGTACTGCAAGTGAGTACTTCTTTCTCACCTTTCGAGTTAATATATCATTGAAATATAAGAGGACCACTAGCTGTAATCAAGGACCAGTTGACTGAGAAAATTTCACGTGAGGAATTTAAAACTTTGCGCAGTATGTAAAAATGATGCGAGAAAGACTTGCTGACATGAGAAAAATTGTCAAGAAGAACATGCAAAAAGCTCAGGCACGACTAAAAGATGGGAGCAAGGAAACGTTCTTGTAAGAACGGTGATAAAGTACTTGTACTCTTACCTTCCTCCACGCATTATTCATGTCTATTACTGAGACAATCTCAAACTGAGCCTGCGCCTTCCTGAACAAGAAAACATACCCAGTTCCCTGATTTTTGTGTTCCTTTCTTTTGTTAAGCCTAATTTCTTCTACATTGCCCAATCTTAAAATAGAAACAGGAATGTTGTGGCAAAATCAGGTACATGCCATGGACATTGCTTCTTAAACTTTTGCCCAATCTTTCCATTAGGAAACTTCAAACCATTCCCCTTTCAAAATATAGGAGGTGTCACACTCAAAATTTGGTATAAGAGAACAATCTTTTCTGACATTTGAAATTCAAATAACCACCATCCTGTCTTAAGTCTATGAGGATACATTATTTTCAATTCTCATAAAAATAAACAGTTGAAAACTGTTATTTACTCCCAAGATTTTCAAAATGAGCCCCTAAAGAGGTAGACCAAAAGAATAATAATTGTAAAAGTTTAAGAGTCCAAATATCTGTCCCTAAGTTACACACTACCTGAGAAAGTACCTTTGCTACCACATTAACACAACTTAATTTGACCTATACAGTGTTTATGATGCTGTTACTCTCTGTGAATGATAAAAGATATTTCAACATCTTGGAAAGTTTAAATTTAAAAAACAGCAACATGAGACTCAAAATCATCTACAGTACTGTGAATCACATTTATGCTAAATGTATTAAGGTGGTTGAAAGGCTATTTTTGCACCAATTCTTTTCTCAGAGTTAATGTCAAGTTTCAAGTGTTAGAATCAAGATATTTAGTTCAAATTTTCAGGATAACTCCCTTAGTTAATACTATCTCCAAAGAATATAAAAATTGTATATTTGCAGCCATGATTTTGAAATATGACACCAGTAAATATTAAAATTTAATTTTTTATATTTTTTTTACATATTTGAATTTAATAGTAATTGGATAGTATTAATATTACCAAATTAGTTATAAATATGTTGACACTATTTATTGTAAGATTTGTACGGCAGGATTTGTAAATAAAATTTGTTTTTATGATTTTACATGGGTTTATATATCAAAAAATTATTAAAAATTCTTTCAAATTTCAAAATGTGATTTTTCAAAAAGTACTTCAAACACAGGAAAATTGTGCCGTACAAATCTTATCTGTAACCTTGATAATAGGCTGTAAAATTCCATGTCCATATCTCATTTCAAAGTTGGATTAAATTGGTATACAATTATGTAGGAAATTGTTATTCTGTCAAAAATGTTGAAAACAAGGCATATTTGCACCCCTCCTTTGAAGTCATAGAGCAGTTTTTTTTGTTATCTCACTTTTGACACCTCTTTGACACTCAAAGAATCTAAAAATGCATTTACAATAGCAGTCACTCACTCTGATTGCCAGCACCACCTTGTCAAACTTTCCTGAAAAACAGCAAATAATGACTTTCCCTTTTCAAACATTTTATTAACAGCTAGGGGACCTCTACCATAGTTAATACACTAAGGACTCCCCAACTTCTTCTTATTTGGTCAGTTTTTCAGAAGTTTTAACAGACTATAACTCTGCAATGCCTTTGTGCCCAAATGTCTAGTTTTTTTTATTCCACAGAGAATGTTGACTACTTTTATATTTTGATAGTTTTGTTAAATTTATAACTGACGCTCTAGCCTTTCCAACCACCTTAATGAACATTGTTCTGTATCCCAATCTATCAATGATAAGTATCAATAGTGAATATTAATTTGCTTCTAATCATTCACTCCATAGTGAAAACAGGAACAACTTGTATTTCAGGACCGAATGCAAGCAGCAAAAAATATGCTTGGCAGACTTCAAAACAGGAAAGGAGTTATCATATCAGCCATGGAGACACTTTGTGAAGCCTACATCCAGCTAGCCTACTACAATGTTGAACAGTACAAGAAACAAACAAGTAATGTTTTGTCTTAATTCTATGCAAACAGCCATTTATAGCTTGTAATGTATTTAAACCAATAATTACCCATTCCAGGCCTAACCATTCCTTAAACTGAAATATGAGCATGGAAAATACTTCAGAACTCCTGAATGATATTAATTCTTTTTTCATTTCTATCATCAAAAGGACTCATTGTTGACCCTTTCATTTGGAACAGGACAAGTCATCGAGTCCTGTTACAGCGAAAACATTCATTGAATATGACATTTCTATTCTGTCACCAGGACCAATAAACTTGCCTTCAGAGTTACAGCTGCCAAAGCTCAAGGAGATGAAAAATGTTGCCATGCCAACTACAGAACTTCTTGTCAATCCAGATTGTTGCTATGACAACATTGTGTATGTCAAGGGTTTTGAACCCACATTCCGATTGGCTGGTGGCATTAACTTACCAAAGATTGTTACTTGTGTTGCATCTGATGGTACCAAGAAAAAACAGTTAGTCAAGGTAAATACCTGTGGGCAAGGGGTGAGTGTTACATTGCTTGTAGTGCATTCTGTCATGTGCAGTGGGAGCCTAGATGTAGCATTTAAATATGATTTCCCTGTGCAACCATAGACATAAGTACACTAATTGACTATGAACATGTGAAATTTCTGTTTTATAAAAAGTTGCATGTCTGTACTATGATTCCCAGTCTGATTCAAATCAGATGTAGAAATGGCAATGTTTCCAACTTTGCTTGTTCTTTGCTGTTCCCATTTACTGATATTTGCCTCACTTCATCTGACCAACTGCTACAGAAGATTGTTCTCAAATCTGTTGCTTTGCAGGAACCAAACATATTGCAGTTGTAAATACAATCCTGCAATCCATAACAAGTGGCGGCTGTGAATGTCTTTCCAACTGGTCAGCTGTTCTGGCCAATGCATAAGTTTGAACGTGATCTCTTATTACAGGCAGTTGGTCAGATTTAGTGAGGTGACTGGCAACTAACGAGAACAGCAAAGAAGAAGAAAAGTCACCAACTCTAAAACCTGCATGAATCCATATCTGTAATGGTTACAATGTCACAGATGTTTTTAATGATTTGTGACAGGCAATTTTCAATGGTAGTTTTTCTCCCGACGTTCGACCTCAAACTTTTTTCAAAAATTAAGACATTTTAAATACTTCAAAAATATTCCAGTCTACTTTACTCACATTTAGATTTAAATATAGGTCTGATTCTCTTAACTATCAGGGTCGAGATGATCTAAGGCAGGATGCTGTTATGCAACAGATGTTTGGATTGGTCAATAAATTGCTACAGAAAGATCCAGAAACAAGGAAGAGAAAATTAACTGTACGAAGATATAAGGTAGTAATAATATAACAACGTCAAGATAAATGACACTTTTTCCAATAAATGAGACTGCATAGGGACATGAAAAATTGAAACAGACAAATGAACAATATTCAATTTCTTTATTACAGGGAGTACACTCTGCTGTCATTTGACTAACACCATATCAAAATAGCTCTATAACTCTTAGTTTTAATTGTACATTTTTTCATTATCTATTTTGCGCCTTGGATGAAAAACAGTGAGCAAGATTTAGGTGTCTGATGGGTGTGCATTAGTTAAATGCTAATTACTATATCACTGTTTTTCAGGCAGAGCAGTCATAAGAAAAATTATTGAGTATTCATTCGATGTGTCAACTGGAAATGATTAGGCCTCAAGATTTGTTCTCAACAGTGGCAATTTACTTGAAATAGCTTATACATTATATATCCTTCACAGGTGATACCATTGTCTCAGCGTAGTGGTGTATTGGAGTGGTGTGAGGGTACCATGCCATTGGGTGAATACCTGATTGGAAATCCAAGAAGTAACCAAGGAGCTCATCAGAGATACAACTCACAGAATCTTTCACCCTGGGAATGCAGATCCAAAATGAATGTAGGATCATCCTGGCCAATTGAAAAAGAAATTAATTAGTGACTTTTAGTCTTTTTTTTCATCAAAGATTGCACAGGTGTTGTATATGTCTGTTGTGTGTGCCAATGACACCTTTTTCCTGCATTTGAGGTAACAATCTCACCACAGTGGATACCCATGTATGTAGTCCACAATTATGACATTGGTGCATTGATACTGCTCTTGTCAAAATCTTTTGATCTCCTCTGCCCATTTCTTACTTATTTAAGTTAATATTATATAGGGCTCAGCCCTTGGTGTCGCGCCAGGGGTAAGATTGGCAATGTAATTTGTATTGATTCATGATAAAATATAATTAATTGTTACTTCATAAACGTTTATATGACACCTATGCCCACTTTTTCCCTCTGATAAAAGCAGTTCACGTACGTACACGCGCGCGGACGTCAAACCCTGCGGCAGTGCAGTTAGGCCTATAGATTTTCTGTAACGTGTAAAAATTTTGGACAAAAATTGGCAAGTTTTACATTGATAACAGCCTATTGCGTTAAACAAGGGATGTATCATGCAATCATTATCATTGCAATGGTAACCGCACTGCCCAACTTCCACTTGCAAGCTGAAAACTATAGCGTTCCGTCTAAAAACTGGCAATTTTTGAATTTAATTATTGACACTGGGCAGGGGCGCTTTTCTATAATTCAATCCCAGCATTCTTTGCGTATGCCACCGTTCATATGCACGACTGTTTTCTCCCTTTATCTATATTAACGATATTCTGTATCAGCGACAAGGTGCATAATAACATTTACTGGCTAATAAAAGAGGTATATTTTATAAATGGCATGTTATATAATAATAATTTGTTTCGTATTTGTTTATTTACGAGTACTCAAAAAAAAACATGGCGGCGCCCATGAAAGAAGGGTACACTTCCGGTTACTCGCATAGTATATTATGAATAAGCGCATGCGTAGTCAGTAAGCCGCTGGCGCGACTATAAACTTGTCAAGCAAGTGGCAGAATTTCAATCTGTTTATGAGTATATACAGGAAAAGAGATTGATATTGCTGACCACATTCCGAACACTGGGAATCATGTTTTTTTTTGCAGGGTGCTCATGAGAAAGGCTTGGTATCAAAGAAAAAAGAAACTTTTAAGTATGTATGTGATCGGTTCAATCCAGTGTTTAGACACTTCTTTCTTGAAAACTTCCAAGATCCAGCTGTTTGGTTTGAAAGGAGATTGGCATACACAAGAAGTGTTGCAACATGTTCAATAGGTAGGTACCAATATATTTGTCCTGCCCGAAAGGAGATTTGTTAGTAGTCATATGATATTATGAAGTTAAAGTTTATTCCAAGCACAAAGATACACTTAGTATTAGGTAGCAACTCAGACCTGACCACTCTTTGTTAATTTATCCGTCATACTGTATGTGTCTCAAAAGCTTTGAGGAGGAGACCTGCAAATAGAATAAATTGGGTGCACAATATTAAGGTTTATTCTTCTGTGCACTAGCATGTTATTTCAGTGCTGGAAGAATTTCTGACTGAAGTTCAGGAGATGTAAAACACAATTGATCAAAACCATTGGAAATTCAAAAGGATGAGAATAAGAAAAATAAGTTTCATAGAATTTGTTAGTTCACTTATTGAAAAGTTGAGTTTTTAATAAAAATAGACTGCTTCTAGCTAAATCCATCAGATTGCTAAATCTTAAGTTTGTGTCAGAACCAAGCATGTAAAAGAAGCTAAGATTCCAAAGCTGCTCAAGATTTCATGGTAATTACAGTATGTCGCAATATGGTGAATTATTCAAAAATTCATTGCCCAAGCCAATTCAAGGTGGATTGCTGCTATGGAGTTTCAGAAAATGTACCCGCAGTAACTAATGATCATCATGCCATTATGATTGGCATGTATATTACCGTACCAATCTGAGTATAAGCCCCTGCTCGTGTATAAGCCCCCTACTGATTTCAGAGGATTTTTGAAAATGCATAACATCCGTGTATAAGCCCCTACCCTAGCATAACTCAAAGGCAGAAAGGTTAGGAGAGTATATTTGGTCATTAAACCTGGTAAATTACTTGTAGATGATAAAAAAACTATTAAAAGATGTTAAAACAACGGGAAACTGGAGTTCCCTTGACAGCATTGTAAGGAAAATGACACGTTTTTCCATTCCTTTCATGAATCTTTGACCCTGCTCACCCCGTCGCCTAAATGCAGGTATGTGGGGGGTCAGAAATCGACAGTCTGCGCCCCCAATCTGCGCTAGCGCATTTTAATCTGCGCTATCAATCTGCGCTCCCATTCTGCGCTCTCGATCCATGAATGTTTTGATTTTAGTCATTACGGTGGCATTTGTGACACTGTCGCGATATAGCTGCCCGCTAGATAATAAGACATGGCATGGTTTAGTGTTGAAATAGATTTGTATTTTTGTACACCATACCGACACTTGTACACCATACCGACTGTCAGGAAGACTGGTTGTAAGATCGAATGCAATTCCGAATCAAGCGCGACATACAGTTATAGTCTCATGGATCCTTAGGGCTATGAAGAAGACATTCGATGAATTTTCTTTCTCATATAAAAAGGTTGAGAAATGATCAAGTACATGTAGTAAAAGGGAGTGGCAGGGCTTGCTACCAGCCACTGCAGCAACCTTGCGACATTGATTGAAGAAGTTTGTAGGATGGCCTACGGAAGCGCAAGTGGATACAAACTTTTGGTTTGGGTTACCGTCACTATTTAAACCTTTTTACGATTTCTCTGTCGATATTGAGCATTTCTGTTCATGTTCAGAGAAACGTTTGAGCCCGACACTTCTAACGTTAATCTGTTCGATTGACAAGTCTACGTCAATTGACGTCAAGCTCGCTGAATACACGGTGACCTGTAGATGACGTGACACAATGGCTATCTGGCTATGTACTGATCAGGAAGGTAGGTTGGGAGTAAACTTGCCAAAGTAATTCACAGTAATTGTGCACAAAATCGCGAAAATCGTAAAGGGAAATGTAAATCATGTCTTTCTGTTTCACATAACGCAATACAATGCCTGGCCTGTCACTATAATATTGTTTCTCTGACTGAGTGCTGACGTTGTGAGTTTGACTCAGATTGAGGATTTAATGAATTTCTCAAATAAAGATGACATCACTGATCTGAGAGAGTGATGTCGAAGAACTGATACTATGACGGTGACGATTAGGTAAGTTGATGCCATAACACATCGCAGATGACAAGTAAAAACAATGATCTATTTTCTCGAGATGTTTTCGATTTTCAAGATTTGCACTTGATAACAGGAAGGCGATTTACATGTAGTCCTATCATGCAAGAAGTGAATGCCTGTGAACTTGGAACGCTCTGATTTCTACCAGTCATTTCAACTTCAGTGGTTCGTTCGAACTGTAAATAGTTTTTTCAATCGTCCACAAGGACGACCCACGACTAAAACTGCATAACTTTTGTGGCACTTTCAATGCTGCTCCCTTGTTTTCATGTATGATCGTAGATGGCATTGATCAACAAATTATGACATTCGTTCTAGCTTTATGTTTATATCATGCGAGGAGGTCAGAAACGACAATGTACTCCCATGTCACTGCATCAACCTGTCCTAATATAATCAAGGCAAGGTGGTGTTACGTCTGCAAAGATAATAAATTACGTACTATAATTCCATAGACACACGCTCTCTCATAAATGTATGTACTCCTCTTTCGATTGTTGAAACCATGTTAATACGGAACGATTGGACTAACAAGCACAAAAATTGCGATTGAAGTTCCGCTCTTGTAAACAATGGTCAGTCCGTAAATCTTTCTCTGGTCACAATCCCTCACGAGCATGTCCCTGTAATTTCTCAATAATTTCACAAGCTGAGCATCTCTATCAGCTCATTTTCAACCCAACTATCACTATTACAGTAGCTAAACCAATAAAATAGTTAATTTGAGTGGTGAAAACTAAATAGATTCGTTCGAGATTACTGCAAACTTTTCCACAGATGTGAAGACGAAATATCCAACTCTAGCCAAAACATGACTCTGCGTTTTGGGCGGTTGCACTCAACGTCTTTTTACCAATATTAGCTGCAACTTTATAGCAAGGAAACGGTTGTGCGACAGGGCACATTCAATTCGAAAATAGAGAGCAACTTGAAGGCAAACTTGATCGAAACAGGAGGTTTAAAAAGACCTCCTTTGACTAAGTTATGATTGGAAAAATCTCGCTGTAGTGTAGCGAAGCCCCTTCAGACAGGTTCCTGCGTGAAATATTAGGCCTACATATAAATGGACAATATGTGGAACTCGCGGTAGAGAAAGTCATGACCACTGTACTGTCAACAGTGCGCACGTCGTAAGGAGTCAATCATACAAGGACGCCGTGTAATTTGTCTTCGCTACCGCTGGTAGAGTGCCAAGTAAAATGTTTTACACCCTTGTGTTTAGCTTATTATTTTCAAATTGAGCCCGTTTGCGAAGTGAAACGTACATACAAGAAAACAGCTGGTATAGTCTTTGTCAAGAAGGATTTTATAAAAGAGAGATTCGTACATTCGTACATCTGATCTCCTTTTTCAACAATACTAGCAATGGAGCAAGAGAGTCAGTTACTACATGTATTAGAAACCCGATGGGAAAATCGGGCAACAGCCCAGACGTCGCATGGTCACCATGGAAACCGGCGGTTCTATTCAGAACAGAACGTACAGCAGGCGATGTTTCACCATCTCCACAAAATGGAATCATTTACGTTATGCTTATCTTTGACCCCCAAAAACCTCGAACAGCTAAATTGTACCAGCCACGAAACTAGTTCAGTCACGTGAATATGTATATTTCGATACATATATGAATCCTTTCACAACGCAACGCATCAAAAATAAAGGTCGCGGTTCTGGTTCAAGGACGTTCACGAGAAGACTACGTCGACTAACGTCTATCCCAACATTTTTTGACGTTCTTTATTTGGCTACGAACGCTTGTTGCTCTGAAGATCAGTAACCTAAAACTAATAGAGATAGTCCGGAATTTAGTTCTTTAGCTTGCTGGGTCTGTAAAAGCATCTGGTCATCATTGCATATCGCATCGACATGAGTTTCTAAGAACTTTTACGCTTTGTATCACGGTCCCTCTGTCATAACTTTTGACACTGTCCCTCCACAAACTGTGGAAAGACGATGATTCGTAATACCATGGAGCTAAAAACAGAAGAGGTATCCCTCATGGTAATTTAGAACTGTCGTATCTCGTCATGTTTCCTGGTCAAACAAAGCTGCATATGCAGCAGTATATGCTTTAATCCATCTAAACCTGGAATCATATCTTACAAGACACGACGTCATGCTCAATGGTATAGACAGTAGACACTAGGATACAGCGACATTGCACTTTTATGTGATATCGGATATTTTCAGGAAATTAGGATTGTTAAGTCAGATATGAGGAGAGGGGAAATCTCCAATATATCGGATATTTACCCGTGGTTTGACAAGTCTTTATTATTGTCTAGTATTGTAAATAAAATCAGACTGACGATGTCGGGCTGAACCAGATCAATGAGGTGGTGAAATCTTCGGTAGCACCTACATTGGATATACTTACCTGCGTTTGACAAGTCTAGTATCACCCAGGTAAAGCATATGACAAATGTGACTTTTTGTACAGTGCTTGTATCAAAGTTAGAGTTAGACTGACAACGCCGGGTTGAGCCAGCTCTATTCATGGATGAAATCTCTGATATTTATCGGATAGAATTACCAGCGATTTGACAAGTGTAGTCTCGGTATTAGAGTCCCAACATCGCCGATAAAAATCGGATAATCGACGATTACGCAGACCCAGCGTGCCCACATACAAGGTACCTCGTTGTGGTGACGTCTAGTATTGACATGGGACTCAACATATATTCCAAGTCTGTTATCTATAACAAATATATATCTATCTATAACGGAAATATATGGGATGTCAAACTTCGATAGTGGACAGTAAATAACCAATATTTAAAATTATGCAAAGTCGCTCCTTCATGTGGAAATACCGATCGGTTAGGTTGTGCAGTTGACTTTCCCGATACTTTGGTGACTTATTAGCTGTGTTAGCGCTGGGTTTTGGAAAGCTGTTAGCCACTGTGGCGAATAGTTTCAAATTTTATTAGCCACAGACAAATTTTATTAGCCACACATTTTACGAAAACAAAGCTTTCTATAATGCTATAATCTCCAATGTCGGTTGCATGCACAAGAATAAACTATCAACACATCAACCTTGTATCCAATTGTCTTCATTTTAACACTGGAAATTGCTTGATTCTGGACCCCGATGTAGCACTGCGTACGATGCTGTGTGTTCCGCTACAGCTAATCGCCCCGCTAACCACAAAGCGAGTGAGCGGGGCGATTAGCTGTAGTGGAACACACAGCATCGTACACAGGGCTAGACCCCGATGCAAATCGACAGCAGCACGCAACGTTGAGACCACGATTAAAATGAACTGCAACACGGAAGGTTGGGACCGCGATGCAAATCAACAGCATGACAGCAACACTGAATGTTTGGACTGCGATTAAATAGAAGTTTGGTTACACATAATTACGTTCCATCAGTACACGTAGCGTCTTTGTCACATCATACAAGACGTCACGTAAATGTGGCAGAGACGTTCGGAACGTCATCAAACGACACTTCCACATGTAGTCTTAATTACGTGTAGTAATTTTTAGATTTTCTTGGTGATTTGCGGGAATTTAGACAGGAAATCTCGTTAAGTACTAGTATGAGTATCATTGTAATTTAGCAAACATCTTGATATCAGAAAATTCCGTAGAGTTCACCTGCACAAGACGTACGCGCTATGATTACCTTACAGAAATGACATGTTGTCAAATTCACCTTTTTACCTGAAGCTGTCACAAAAATTTCCGTAAACCACATAAATAACTGTATTACAGAAAATCAGTAAATTTAATGCGAGGATACAACGAGCTTGAATAGTCCTCGCGTAGAGAAATTAATTGTTTCTTAAAACTTAGATGAATTTCGTATGTTTCTGAAAAAACAATACGGCAAAATCAACCAAAAAATCACAACTGAGCATGGATACGCGGAATGTCGAGAACGGAACGGAACGTCGAGACCGCGATGCAAATCAACAACAACACGGAATGCGTCGCTGGGATGGCGATTTTAATTAACGTCAATAGGGGACCATGAGGACCGCGATGCAACTCTACCACCATAAAATAAGACCTCGATTAAAATGCGCAACACGGAACGTCTCGACCACGATGCAAATAAATTTCAACACCAAACTTTGTGACCACGATTAAAATGCGTATGTCTGCTGTAGCAAAAGTTTCAATTCTCGCGAGTGTTCGCTTTGCTTGCTGTACACTAGACAAAATGACGTAAATTTATCGCGAGACTAGGGCTCGATTGTGTCTGCCTGCATTTTCAATTCTCGCGATAGTCATTTATGTGCATGCTGTACACTATACAAATTGACGTCAAATCTCTCGCGAGACTTGGCTCGATTGCAATTGCGTACGTCGGAGAGAACAATACGGAAGTAGATATAGTTTTTTCGCGAATCGCCGAAAGAGAAGCGCAGATCAACAAAAGACTAAAAACCCCACGTTTTTGCTTATTTTGCGGAATTTTTTCAACAAAAATCACTTTCGCCACTGTGGCGAATTAGGATCGATTTTTCTTCTCGCCACTGCTGATTTCAATTCGCATTTGCGAACGTGGCGAATGGGCAGCGTGAACACAGATTAGTCATTTTTGGAACTAGATTTTTCAACATAATGACACGTCAACGATGACATTTAATTTAGTTTTTTGTTCCACAATGACAATCTAGCTTTTCAGTGACCACAGTTTAGTCCCGCAGTGTTCTACCTTTCTGAACACAGTTCATGCGTACGTCAGTGTGAAGATATTTTTGAAAACAGACACGACAGTCAAATTCGGTGTTCGCGTGTCTCAGCAAGATGTTGTGCCGATTCGGCAAACTCAGAAACTGTTCAGTCCGATCTTTTTGAATGAGGTAAAGCAGATTTTAGTGAGAAAAAGAAGTTAGCCGGTGAAAACACTTGCATTCACCAATGCACTTTTATTTGGGGACATTAGGTTGACCTACTGTGCGGACACATAAGCTTATAACGCAACAAACCATCTACCACTAAGTTAACTATAGACAGTTTGAGCAAAGTCGTTCGGGAAAAAGTAATGGACAAAAATACAAGTTTTCAAAACAATAATGTAATATGTTGTCCCTTTACCTTGGTATTCTTTGAATTCTAATCACTACATGATCTGTACCCTGAGAGTTCGAGAGCGCAGAATGGGAGCGCAGATTGATAGCGCAGATTGAAATGCGCTAGCGCAGATTGGGGGCGCAGACTATCGATTTCTGACCTCTCACATAGCTCCTAAATGGGCTAGTCTCACTCACGTCCGCCGTTGTTTATTTTCATTCACCACCATGATGTTTTCATCCTCTAAACATGCGTTTCTTTTGTTTGAAGCAATTATCCTTTCATTTGTGAAAACTTTTTCCGTCAGTGTGTGGGGGTTCGAATCCCGTTTGGGTTATAGTAAAAAATATTTCTTTAACCTGAGTGGACAGTTTCTGCTGGTGGATATTTACTTGTCCCCGAGTCTGTCTGATAGCTCAGTAAAAAGCTTCGTGCTTTTCCAATTACTATATGTGTGTTTGTACTGTGTCTGTGTGTCGTCTGCTCCATGCACACTGTGTTGCTCGGTCGCGCACAGGATTGTAACATCTAAGTCGGTTGCTGTGACCAACTCTTTTTGGGTTGGAAATGGTAGCCGACTGGTTTGTGTGAGGCCTAGCAGCTAGGCGATGTTTACTCAGTGTGTGGGGGTTCAAGTCCCGTTTGGGTTATAGTAAAAAATATATTTTTCGGTGACTATTACAATTTTCACTGCTATGTTGAAATTTTCACAAGATGTAGACAGTTTGATACTGGAATATTGAGTTGCCTTTCCATGTAGGCAATGCATGCCAGTTCACATTACTGTTGATCAGCAGCATACATGACGTCTTTGTTTCAAGTTTGGGTTTTTAGCTACTATAGACTATAGTCTATAGAAGCTATTGGGATGGGTATCCGTCCGGCGTCCGTCGTCAGTCTGTATGTATGTATGTATGTATGTCCGTTTGTGAGGCGTCCGTCCACTCAAAATCTTGAGAACCGTAGTACTTACTGATTTGATATTTGTTGTGTAGATGAAAAATATGATTTTGAGAAAATTTTTTTTTAATTTTTTGATATTGTTGAAAATAGGCAATTAATGCCAAAAAAGGTGTTTTTGGTAAAAAATCTTCTTCATAACCGCTGGTCAGACAGCTTTGTTATTTGGTATACAGGTCCCTAGGGACAACCCAACTTAGATTTGTTCAAATTGTGATGAAATATGCAAATTTGTATTTTTAAGGAATTTTTTTGTCATTTTTGGTCAAAGTTTGACTTACATTGTATGTAATTCTTGTACTGTATAAACCCTATCAATTCACCCAGAAAAGAATAATTAATATGATTTTAAATAATTGAATTAATTAGGAAATCATCAAAGCCAAAATAAAATTAGTGTGGAATTATCAGAAAATTCAACTTTTTTTGACAGTTCATAGTGAATTGAGGATTAAAACATGTAAAGGCAACTTTCCTGAATCCCAACTTTGATATATTCTGAACCACCATTTATGTTATCTAAAAGAAATTGCTCATAATAGTTTGTCATGATAGGGTGGTCAAATAAATAGAGATAGAGAAAGTTCTAATTTCCATTTATGGTTGACTTGGTAAGGATAAAATAAGATTACTTTTTGAGGAAAAAAATAGAGTGGTCAATTACAAGAGTGGGCAAAGTGATAGGGTTTTTATGGTAAAGCTCTGCTGTAAGATTCCTCATGTGCTATTTATAGCAATTATGCAATCTGTATAAACAGTGCAATGAAATTGTAACATGATTCCTTATAATGCTTTTGATGACCTTGAACTTCTTAAGTTTCAAACATTTGTCTTTTCAGTGTGCTTTCTCTGAGTACGTACAGTCTCAACTTATTCAACAGAACTTACATACAATGTTAATTTGAAAGTTAAAATGTGCTTGGTTAATAGGATTAAAGTACTGATATTAAAAGATAACCAGCTCAAGATTCTTTATAACCTGACAGATATGCTGTTTTTTTATGACGTAAATCTTGATTTAAGCAAGTCTTGTTTACTTTAATTAGAATGTAATTAACTCTCGTTTATTTGCTATTATAGACTAATATAGTCTGATGAAATATGCAAATCTGTATTTTTACGGAATTTTTTTCCATTTTTGGTCAGGCCATCCTGAAATGAGCTATCAAAGATATCCACTTTCTTCATCAATACATGTGTCACAAAGGTTATTCTCTACATAACACAGCAGAGCTCTGTCAACTGTTGAGTCGCTTGTTTTTTCAAAACGCTGGTCAGACAGCTTTAATATTTGGTTTACAAGTCCCTAGGATGACCTTAGTGAGATAATTTCATACAGTTAGGAAATACTTAATTTTGTATCCATGTCTATAGTAGCTTCAGGGACTTTGGCCCTATGTTTTTCAATGCTGAAATTTCACCAAAATGTCACTTCTGTATTCAAAGAATGTGTAATCAATTTATTTGTAAGTTGATTTGAAAGCGGTAGAAAGATCCAGTGGTGTTGAAAAAATGTGCATAAAATTAGCATAAATTAAGCGTCCATGGCAGATAACATGGGGTTGCTCGAGTATAAGCCCCTCCCCTAGTTGTACCGCCGTTTAGTGTTGCTCAACTGGGGGCTTACACTCGGACGAGTACGGTATTTTAAAAGCAGTTCTGATCTTCAGCTTTCATGGAGAAAGCAGCCAGATGAAAAGGATGAAAAGGATATAGTTCCTTAGATCAGTTTAGAACTCTGATCTCAGTTGACCCACCCAGCCAGAGCACATGTATTTCACTGCAAGACCCATTTTTCAGACTTGTCAAGAAGACAAGCCCTTGCAAATATATTAAACAAGCTTGTCACAATCTCGTACATATCTTAATACTATGAAAGTTTTTTTTTATTTTTTGCAGTTGGCTATGTAGTAGGACTTGGAGATCGCCATGTCCAGAACATACTGATAGACTGTAACACGGCAGAACTTATTCATATTGATCTTGGTGAGTTATGACTCGCAAAATTGGGTCAGAACATTTTTTCAATTGTGTTCGTGACAGTTGCTAGGTTTGTTAAGTACTAGTCTCTGCTTGGCAAATTTAACAAACAGAGACAGTCGCCAGACAGTACACCTAGCACAGTACACCTAGCTTCCAGAACACTTCCTGCTGCAAAGATTTCAAAGTGTCCAAGTACAGTAACAAGTGCAAGTTGTTTTTGCAGGATTTAAATCTGTGTTCAATGTTTCTCATCCTTTTCCAATATATTTGCTATGCTTGGACAGGGTGTTTCACCAAATTACATCAGTCTTGACTGTAGTATAGGGTACTGACTCATACATACCTTAATGTTATGAAAATAACTGCATATTCATGCAACAAATGCCTGTATCATCATGCTCCAGTCTTTTACACTGCTATTCACAAGTGTTCAGCTCAGAAATTAGATATGTATAAATTGCAATAAATCTGCATGGTTACATTGCTGTGTCTATGTTGATGTTTTTCCACAAAAATATTTCCATCAGAAATGTTTTAATATTTACTGTATGCTTTGCTTTCCATTAAAATCTTTTCTGACATATAATAAGAGTGTTACTAGCCAATTGCTTTTGTTGACTTGCATTTTATGGCTAAATTAGGAGCTTAGCCTACATCAGGATCTTTTGCCCAATAACCATGCACTGTCAACCAATCCAATCCCTGACAATCCCTGTGGTTTAAGCACAAAATATATATGGACATAGCTCTGAATAAGTAACATTGTTCTTTCACAGGTGTTGCCTTTGAACAAGGAAGAATTCTGCCAACCCCTGAGACAGTACCATTCAGGTTAACAAGAGATTTGATAGATGGGATGGGCATAGCTGAAGTGGAAGGTGTTTTTAGGAGGTATGGACGTTTCTCTGTCCTTTTCTCTTTTTCTCTTTCTTTATCCGTCTGCATGTCTTGACTGAAAGATTTGGTGCTTGAAGGCGCTCTCTATGGGGGAGCATAAAAGCGCCCTCAAGCAACAGATCTTTCAGTCTACCATCTGTCTTGCTGTCTCTTTAATGTTTGTTTTGCGTACAATATCAAAATAAGAGAAATGGTAAATTTTAGTATTCCTTTCACCTATGAAGTCCTCATCTAGTTCATTCATCCATTTGTGAACTGTTATTTTGTAAAGTTGGACTTGTTTTAGTTTTTTCTTTTGAATGTGTTTTCTATATAAGACTGGGAGAAAGTATATTCTTTGTTTCTATGTCTATACTCGGATAAGTTTTTACAGTTTTTCAGACAAGAAAAACATTTTTGCTGAATTTTCCGATGTGGATGATATTCTTTCACAAAACCAAGCCATGACTTTTACATTGTCATATAAGTAATAAAATACCACCTCACATTAGTCATATTACAACCAATGAATCATTGGATCAAGTTCAAGTATATCCTCTGGAAGCATACAGTTACAGGAGGTATGTAAGACCCCAAAAATTGACAAAGTGAGTGTCAAAGTGCTCGATCGAGCACTTTGTGGAAAATGACAAACTGAGCGTCAAACTGAGCGTCAAACCGAGCCGATCGAGCACTTTGTGGAAAATGTTAAACTGAGCGTCAAAGTGAGCGTCAAACTGAGCGTGATGGCGCCTCCAACGATAGGATGTGGTATAATAATTTTGCCATCAGCTGTGAGATCGCGTCCCGCCAGGTCGATGTTATACATTCACTATGGCGGTACCCAACGAACTTCGTGAGTCGTTAATCCCGCCTGATGATTTGGCACGAGTTGACATTCCCTGCTACTGTTGCCCTGTTTCGGGTAGATAATTTTTCCGAACAGATTTCGCTTCATGGCCATGACAATTACAATTTTTATACCAGGATTACCGCTGCTCAGAGACTGAATATTCATGAAAAGTCATTTTACCACGGACTGGAAGTGAAACATTCACACCTCTTCCACTCCTAACGATCGCGGTAAATACCGCAGGCACAAAAGTATATGGCATGAACGGCTACAGTTTGCAGTATTTTTTTTTTTTTTTGGAGAGAGAGAGAGAGAGAGAGAGAGAGAGCATGTACGTCTTGTCAAATAAACTAGTACGTTGTCACTGTTGCGTATGTTCACTTGCATATGTCTGTAAAATATTGCAAACTAAATACCTAACAAAAAGGTGCAATTCATGAACACCCCTAACATGTCTTAGGTGTAATCGATGTCAAAAAAATAGTTGACGATTTATCAAATGTAACGTTCAAGTTAATTACGACACCCAAATTTTGTTCAATTTGTGCGATCGGGAAGTAAAACTCTGGTCATACATCGGTAGAGCCATTCCATGATAGCAAATATCGACATCGCGTCTGGGGACACTTTGTCGTGTCTATATTTTATTTATATTTGATAGCATAGCAGCATGAATGTCCTTGTAGTCAATAAAGAAGGCACTGAAATTACCAGTTAAAATTGGCTAACTACTACGATGGGTTGCGACGTTTCAGCCACATCGTTCACCCCAACGTAACAGCCTATCACCAACCCGACATGCGAACATCCGGGTAGGCGAAGTTTATTCCTTAAATTTATGTCATTTTGATATTTATACGCCTACAGACTTGAAGCAAGTTTACGATCAAGTTTATCATCTCTTCATAAACACGTTCAATAAAGAAAGCATTCTGCTATAAAGCTTGTGTCAATAAAATACGCTGCTGATATAATTGTTTGAAGTCCGAAGCTCTGCATTAAAGATTACAGAATGGTAGGTATTCTTTGATCTTTGAGCAAACAGAACGATGAATGTAAGCAAGGAATAAACCAGAAATATTTATGTGTTTATCACACGACACCAATGTTATATCTTGTGTTGATAGCATTGTAGTTTTTTACAGAGTGATAGAGATATTGCAAATCTAGTTGGCGCGATCACTATGAAATAATCAAGAAAAATATAAATTGACCGACATATCGCATAGTTTACGGCTCTGCACGCATCGATAACCATAGTCGCGACGGGGCCTGGGTATGTGCCGCTACGGACCACGCTTCTCTAGATAAAAATCACTCTGCATTTTGATGATTTTGAATGAATGTGTCTGTGCCAGGACTATTGTGCTGCACAGTAAAATTTCAAAGATCATTTCTGCGCTGATCGCCATAAAATGCCGACGTATTGTCAAGCGACGCCGCTCACTGGTACCATTTGTTGTATAGCATGACGGTGCTTTTTCCCAACAAATTTTTGGGGGACATTTTACCAATTTTCATGAATTTTCCTGTCATTTTTTATAATGATACACTGTTTAAGTGTATGAAGAGAGTGTACGCGTCAGCAGATAGATGTATCGGGCCAAGTAATGATAGTGTCCTTGTAGGGTTTCTTATGACATCTACGTTACGCTTGAAGTATTAACAACAACACAACAGTTATGTTCGTTTAATTGTATTGGTCAACAACAACAACAGACTAATAAACATAAACAACAATCACACAACAACAACAACAACAACAACAACAACCAGACTTCTGGGTTCCCTATGCTCAGAGGGTTGCGCCCACTGCAGCACTGAAAATTCCGTGAACTTGATTTGTTTGATGTCCTGTCAGCGTGGCTAAACTTGACTGACGTACAGTTCGCGTACGTTCAATAATGAATCTACATAATCAGACTTGTTATCCAAAGACTCTTGATGTTGAAAGGTCAATTTAGACTTTGCCTGAATAAACACATTGTCTGGAAAGCGTTGCTGAACGTGACACTCTATGCGATGATCGTTTTTTGGATGTGGGATTCTGTGCATGTGATGACCGTGATTTTCTATCCATTTGACATCACGATTGCCGAACATGACAAATGTTTCAGAATTAAAGCAACGTGAGAGAACATCTTTCACCCGAAAAAATGAAAGTTACAGTATTTTTTTCGGCTTCAGGTGTAAGCTTATGATTGGCTCAAAACTTTTTAGTCTCAGTCAATACATAGAGAATGACGTAATTTGACCTCGCTCTGCCTGCCATTTGTCAACTCACGTACATGCACACTACAGATAGTGATTGACATTGCTCCATCGAGGTCCGTCAACTGCAGGACCTTGACTCCTATCTCTTATTCATTTTGACTACGAAGAGTAGTAAACTGTAATTAATTGTAATTATGACACCAATATTGCGCGCATCATTGTAAACACGTTTTTATTTGCCGACTGGCAAATCGTGTACTATCCAGTACGCGCTAACTGAGCACCCATGCAAGCTATATTTCGCATATTCGCTACGTTTAGGCACTCTTACTAAGTTCAACGCTCAGTTCTTCTTTTTTCGCCCAGTTTGACGCTTACTTCGTATTCAACGCTGTTTGACACTCACTTTATCATTTCCAACGCTCAGTTCGACGCTCAGTTCGACGCTCACTTTGCCATTTCTAACGCTCAGTTCGACGCTCACTTTGTCATTTTCCACGCTCAGTTTGACGCTCACTTTGTCTTTTGCCACGCTCAGTTCGACGCTCACTTTGTCGAATTTGGGACCCTTACATACCTGGTTACAGGAATGGGCAGTTCGTATTCGAAAACTGTTCAACAATGACATTGTAAATTTTGTGGTAATTAGTCCCCACGGACACCGTCCGGGGGGACTTATAGGTTTGGTCGTGTCCGTGCGTGTGTGCGTCCGTGCGTGCGTGCGTGCGTGCGTGCGTCCGTCCGTTCGTTCGTTCACGCAGATATCTCAGAGATGCAAGGAGCGATTTCATTCAAACTTGGTACAAGAATTACTTCATATGTCATACAGATGCACGTCAATTTGTTTTGTGATACGATCCAATATGGCCGCCAGGCAGCCATTTTATTACGATTTTTCATGTACAGAGCCATAACTCAGACACGTTTCAACCGATTTTATTCAAAGTTAATACAAGGACATTGACCAATGTCATAGATAT
Source organism: Ptychodera flava (assembly GCF_041260155.1). NCBI lineage: Eukaryota > Metazoa > Hemichordata > Enteropneusta > Ptychoderidae > Ptychodera > Ptychodera flava. Next base: position 19,719,431 of record NC_091937.1, on the reverse strand, counting down.
GCACGTCAATTTGTTTTGTGATATGATCCAATATGGCCGCCAGGCGGCCATTTTCTAACAATTTTTTCATGTACAGAGCCATAACTCAGACATGTTTCAACCGATTTTATTCAAAGTTGGTACAAGGACATTGACCAATGTCATAGATATGCACGTCAATTTATTTTGTGATACGATCCAATATGGCCGCCAGGCGGCCATTTTGTAACGATTTTTTCATGTACAGAGCCATAACTCAGACACGTTTCAACCGATTTATTCAAAGTTAGTACAAGGACATTGACCAATGTCATAGATATGCACGTCAATTTGTTTTGTGATACGATCTAATATGGCCGCCAGGCGGCCATTTTCTAACGATTTTTCATGTACAGAGCCATAAGTCAGGCATATCTCAACCAATTTTATTCAAAGTTGGTACAAGGACATTGAACAATGTCATAGATATGCACGTCAATTTGTTTTGTGATACAATCCAATATGGCCGCCAGGCAGCCATTTTCTAACGATTTTTTCATGTACAGAGCCATAAGTCAGGCATATCTCAACCGATTTTATTCAAAGTTGGTACAAGGACATTGACTTATGTCATACATATGTACGTCAATTTGTTTTATGATATGATCCAATATGGCTGCATGGCAGCCATATTTGTTACAATTTTTTCGTGTCCTTAGCCAAAACTTGGGCACGTCTCAACTGATTTTATTCACCGATTTTATTTAAACTTAGTACAGGGACATCGACCTATGTCATACATATGCACATTGATTTGTTTTGTGATACAATCCAATATGGCCGCCGTGTGGCCATTTTTTCCGATTTTTTCATGTCCGGAACCATAACTCAGACATGTATCAAGCAAATTTATTCAAAGTTGGTACAAGGACATTGACTTATTTATACATATGTATGTCGATTGGTTTCACGAGATGGTCCAATATGGCCACATGGTAGCAATTTCGTTATGGTTGTTTCATGTCGAGAGCCATAACTCTGGCAAGTCTCAACTGATCTTATTCAAAGTTGGTACATGTACATTGACTTATGTCGTACATACACTTGTTGATTTTTTAAACAGTAAGATCAAATATCGCTGCATGGCGGTGAATTTGTTACAATTTTCTTATGTACAGAGCCATAACTCAGACATATTGCCACCAGTATCATTCAAAGTTGGTACAAGGACATTGACCTATTTCATACATATGCTCCTCAATTTGTTTCACGTCATGTAGCAGTAACATGTCAATTATTGAAGTTTCGTAAGTAGGCTGATATGTCAAGAAATACTGCATCAAATTCATGAAACTTTGTACAGATGTTAAGCTCACATTGCTTTAACATTGAAAAAGACATTTATCAGTGTCATTTTAATTAATTTGTAATTGCATAAGTAATGAACTTTCCTAATTAGGGTGATATAGCCACAAATTAATGCAACGTACGTCAAATGTGATGAAACTTGATACAGATGTTGATCTCATAGTGTTTTAAATACTGCATCAAACTTTATGAAATATGATAAAAGTGATAATCTGTTAAGTGTTAGGACTGTATGCAAAAATGTTTTACAACATCCTGTTGATTAATTCCTTGTAGACTCATTTTATGAACTTTAGGATGGTGGCCTACTTTGGTTTTATGTTTTCATCACCATGGAACTCATTCTTGGCCATTGAGTGCCATCTGTATCAAAGTATTTTATCACAGACCTAATTAATGAAGAGGACTCTATCCTCTCTGAGGACATGTAATCAAAGTACCCATTAACAAGTGGGGACTGTGTCATCAACGATGACTTGTTATTTTGTTATTTATTTAGTGTGTTTTTAACCGCCTACCTCTTGGAATTTTGATCGGATACAAAACACATCAGCATTTACTTTTGTCCATTAGGCCATTTCACATGAATGTCTTTCTTTGTGTAATAAAACAGAAAACCAATGGCAGTTTTCGTCTTGAAATATGCATCTCATAGACTGCTCTTTAATTGTTCCAAACTAAATTATGACAGCTATTTTTTTTACATTGAATGTTTTTCTTTGTGTAATAAAACATAGCGAATCAATGGCAGTTTTGGTTTGAAATGTGCATCACACAAATTGCTCTTTAATTGTCCCTAACTTTAGTATGACAGCTATATTTAGAGGTTATAAATTGGGCACTCTGGTATTTGGTTGCAGATGTAAGACCTCTTTAGTGAAATTTAGCATATTTGGTTGAAAATAATTTCATCCAAATATGATAATTTTCACCCAAGAGGTCTGATTTCCACAACCAAATACCAAAGGCGCATCATTTATAACCTCATTATAAGAGGATAAACTTAATACAATAAATTACGCCATTTTTACATTGAACGTTTTTATTTGTGTAATAAAACAGAAAATCTATGGCAGTTTTGGTTTTGAAATGTGCATTGCACAGATTGATCTTTAATTGTCCCAAACTAAATTATGACAGCAATATTTAGAGGTTATAAATTTGGCACTCTGGTATTTGGTTGGGGATATAAGACCTCTGGGGTAAACATTAGCATATTTGGTGGAAAATATTTTCATCCAAATATGATAATTTTCACCCCGGAGGTCTTATATCCGCAACCAAATACAATAGTGCATAATAAAAGTTAAATACAGTTGGACAATGTCGTTATATAGGACATGAGGTTTGAATGAGAGTTCAGAAGCCCAGCCTTAACACAAATTCTAAAAAGAACATGGCAGAACACACGCATGTGCACAGTTGATCTAGTACAATATCGTTACGCAATGCATTGATTACACATTGAACCCAAATTTACATGAAAGAGAATCAAATGATATAAAAACAATTGTGTAGTTGTTTCATTGCCGTTGCTGCTTTGAACTTTTCATTTGAGTTCATCGAGCTGCATCAGATGAATTTGACAATGAAAATTAACCGTAGACCTATCCGGCATAATGACATGTTGAGTTCTCTAGCTTCAATTTGAAATATGTGCGCATAAGCTTCAAAATGTTCACAGGTCTTCTTCTTGTTGACTATCAGGGTTTTACATGACGCGCATTTCTGCGTCCTTTACGCATAAAACCGGACCCAGGACCCCTCAAAAACTAAACTACGCGTCCCTTCGGACGCAGAAATATCTGTTGCTGGTGTATATCTCGCGAAGCTGCTGAACACGTAAAACACATCCCAGTAAACCTTACCGACCCCATACTTTAATAGAATGCTCCGTAGTGCATTGGCCTCCACTGTTTGATGACCAATGGTACCGCGGAAACAAATTTTACTACCGTAAAAAGTGACTTTCAAAATGTAAACTGATTCTTAATTGGTCGATTTCTTGTTTGCGGCGATCAATACATGTTTATATGCATCATGGCGGGTCGTGTCAAATACCCAAAACAAGCCGATCTGCGAAAGTCTTTCGACAGCCGCAGCAACCAGCACGATGTAGGTTTGGTCGAGGCCGAAACAGCAGCTACGCCATGCGATACTGATACATCAGATCCCCCGGCCAAGTCAGCAAAATACGAACATTCAACAGAAGTTGGCTCAATAGATTTAAATGGCTTCGATATTCTGAAGAGCGAAACGTCATGGAATGCGATGTATGTTTGAAATCGAATGTTACATGCCCGTTCACGGAAGGTTGTTCTAATTTCAACATTCAACTCTCACTGGTCATCAGGACTCGAAAAGTCATCTCACAAGTGTTTAAAATCCTAAGCTTGAGGTCACAATTTACTACCGCTCGCAAATCTGCAGAGGACCGGCAGGTGCAGGGTAAACGAACTTGAGGCGTACGCTGCACAATTACGTACTGTTTATCTGATCGCTAAACGTGACCTTCCATGCAATGTATTCACTGACATCATGCATCTACAGAATCTGAACGGCTTAGACATTGAATATTACAAACGTCCGCAGATAGTTATGGAGTTTGAAGAGTGTATTCAACGTGTGATCGAGAAGTCCCTGATTGATAGCATACATGCAAGTGATTTCATCGGTATAATGTTGGATGAGACTTGTGACAATACATAATCGTTCATAAGAAACTTGCCATATATGTTCGATATATTCAGAATGGCGAGGCGAATGTTTCTTTCCTCGGTAACCAGCAAATTGCCACTGCTGCAGGGATCGAAAACGCCATGATTGAATTTTTGACTAGGAAAGAAATCTGTGACGCGACCGTAGACAAAATATATGGACTGGGAACAGACGGGGCGGCCGTAATGACCGGTCGTTTGAACGGGTTGGGTGCAAAATTAAAAGCCAGAAATCCCAACCTTGTTCAAGTGCATTGTGTTGCACATCGATTGAATCTTGCTGCTTCTCAAGCAGGCAGAGATATTGAATATTGCAAAGAATATCATAATATAATCCATTCATTGTATAAATACTTTAATGACTCTAGTGTGAGATATGACAAACTTAGAGAAATTCAAACTCTGTTGAATGGGAAAGCGAAACAAATTACTGAGCCTACATCTGTTCGCTGGTTGTCGGTTGAATCAGCTGTCAAGATGATTTTCATCAGTTTTGAGCCAATTGCCTGGCACTTGCAAGTGACAAAAAAGGGGGAAAGGCTGATGGGCTGTTGAAATTTGTCTCTAATTCATTGTTTCTGCTATTCACTGCCTTATTGATTGATGTCCTTACTGTGATTGGAATTTTGAGCCTTACATTTCAGAAAGATTCTGTCAACCTATCCCATATCAAAAAAAGTGTTCAGTCTATTAGGGACACATTGAATACAATGACTAATGATTCACACACTGTCAGAGAAGTCTTTAATGATTTGGGTGATGTTCCTGGCAATGGTCAGAAAAACCCATACAAAAACATTAAAATCACTTACAATCAGCCACTCAGACAGAGCTTCTGTAGTGTACGAGAAAATTATATCAACAAACTACTGCAGAATTTAGATTGCAGATTTCCAGATGATGAGATGAATATTCTGGAATGTTTTGATGTAATTCTAAACCCACACAGATATCCTGAAAATTTGGCCAACCTACCTGACTATGGGGTCAACCAGCTTGATCAACTGTTGAATCATCATAACAATACACCAGGTATTGATGCTGATAGAGCTAGGGCACACTTTCTTGTTTACAAACACTTCACAAGATCTCATAGGGACGCACTGAATTTTGATATGTATATCAAGCTGTTGCTAACTGATTTTACAGAGGAGTATCCTGATCTTGCCATTCTTGCTAAAATTGCTCTTTTCATACCAGTGTCCTCTGCCCCATGTGAAAGGGGCTTTTCAGTACAAAATGCCATCAAACAGAGGCACGAAATAGACTCAATCCTCGAAGGCTTAATAGACTAATGTTCATCAAACTGGTTAGCCCCATCACAGATGATTTTGACTTCATAAACAATGCTAGGTTATTTGCTGAAGGAGCTGCTGGCAGAGTGTGAACTCAACCTACTGGACTTGCTGGGTGAATGCCATTTCAGAGTATGAAATTACTTACCTTCTTGTCAATTTGACAAATTTGAATACTTGTTCAAATTTCACAACTTTGTGAACTTGTCATTAAAGTTATGAGATCATTTCAATTATGAATAGTGTTCTTTGAATTGATCAATGAGGGACCTCAGTATGAACTAGAATTTTCATGTAAGAATAATTTTAAGAAATGCGCAACCATTTGCCGTGTGTTATAACACTAACTGAACACAGTGAAGACCATGGCATGGATAAACAATAAAATATTCTTTGAAATAAATTGGGACCCCCATATTTTGATGTAGGACTCCCATTTTCTAACACCAGGGGTCCCAGGGACTCTCAAAAGTAAAAAGTGATGTAAAACCCTGTGACTATATATACTCTTGCTCCAGCCAATCAGTAGCCTGATTCCAGCTAAGCATTTTATAATGGTACACAGAATGCTAAAACAGTGAGTAATAATTGTTCAAGGTTATAATTATGAAGTTTTATCTTCCACTCCTAACGATCGCGGTAATACCGCAGGCACAAAAGTATATGGCATGAACGGCTACAGTTTGCAGTATTTTTTTTTTTTTTTGAGAGAGAGAGAGAGAGAGAGAGAGAGAGAGAGAGCATGTACGTCTTGTCAAATAAACTAGTACGTTGTCACTGTTGCGTATGTTCACTTCCATACGTCTGTAAAATATTGCAAACTAAATACCTAACAAAAAGGTGCAATTCATGAACACCCCTAACATGTCTTAGGTGTAATCGATGTCAAAAAAATAGTTGACGATTTATCAAATGTAACGTTCAAGTTAATTACGACACCCAAATTTTGTTCAATTTGTGCGATCGGGAAGTAAAACTCTGGTCATACATCGGTAGAGCCATTCCATGATAGCAAATATCGACATCGCGTCTGGGGACACTTTGTCGTGTCTATATTTTATTTATATTTGATAGCAGCATGAATGTCCTTGTAGTCAATAAAGAAGGCACTGAAATTACCAGTTAAAATTGGTTAAACTACTACGATGGGTTGCGACGTTTCAGCCACATCGTTCACCCCAACGTAACAGCCTATCACCAACCCGACATGCGAACATCCGGGTAGGCGAAGTTTATTCCTTAAATTTATGTCATTTTGATATTTATACGCCTACAGACTTGAAGCAAGTTTACGATCAAGTTTATCATCTCTTCATAAACACGTTCAATAAAGAAAGCATTCTGCTATAAAGCTTGTGTCAATAAAATACGCTGCTGATATAATTGTTTGAAGTCCGAAGCTCTGCATTAAAGATTACAGAATGGTAGGTATTCTTTGATCTTTGAGCAAACAGAACGATGAATGTAAGCAAGGAATAAACCAGAAATATTTATGTGTTTATCACATGACACCAATGTTATATCTGTGTTGATAGCATTGTAGTTTTTTACAGAGTGATAGAGATATTGCAAATCTAGTTGGCGCGATCACTATGAAATAATCAAGAAAAATATAAATTGACCGACATATCGACATAGTTTACGGCTCTGCACGCATCGATAACCATAGTCGCGACGGGGCCTGGGGTATGTGCCGCTACGGACCACGCTTCTCTAGATAAAAATCACTCTGCATTTTGATGATTTTGAATGAATGTGTCTGTGCCAGGACTATTGTGGCTGCACAGTAAAATTTCAAAGATCATTTCTGCGCTGATCGCCATAAAATGCCGACGTATTGTCAAGCGACGCCGCTCACTGGTACCATTTGTTGTATAGCATGACGGTGCTTTTTCCCAACAAAATTTTTGGGGGACATTTTACCAATTTTCATGAATTTCCTGTCATTTTTTATAATTATACACTGTTTAAGTGTATGAAGAGAGTGTACGCGTCAGCAGATAGATGTATCGGGCCAAGTAATGATAGTGTCCTTGTAGCGTTTCTTATGACATCTACGTTACGCTTGAAGTATTAACAACAACACAACAGTTATGTTCGTTTAATTGTATTGGTCAACAACAACAACAGACTAATAAACATAAACAACAATCACACAACAACAACAACAACAACAACAATAACCAGACTTCTGGGTTCCCTATGCTCAGAGGGTTGCGCCCACTGCAGCACTGAAAATTCCGTGAACTTGATTTGTTTGATGTCCTGTCAGCGTGGCTAAACTTGACTGACGTACAGTTCGCGTATGTTCAATAATGAATCTACATAATCAAACTTGTTATCCAAAGACTCTTGATGTTGAAAGGTCAATTTAGACTGCCTGAATAAACACATTGTCTGAAAAGCGTTTGCTGAACGTGACACTCTATGCGATGATCGTTTTTTGGACGTGGGATTCTGTGCATGTGATGACTGTGATTTTCTATCCATTTGACATCACGATTGCCGAACATGACAAATGTTTCAGAATTAAAGCAACGTGAGAGAACATCTTTCACCCGAAAAAATGAAAGTTACAGTATTTTTTTCGGCTTCAGGTGTAAGCTTATGATTGGCTCAAAACTTTTTAGTCTCAGTCAACACATAGAGAATGACGTAATTTGACCTCGCTCTGCCTGCCATTTGTCAACTCACGTACATGCACACTACAGATAGTGATTGACATTGCTCCATCGAGGTCCGTCAACTGCAGGACCTTGACTCCTATCTCTTATTCATTTTGACTACGAAGAGTAGTAAACTGTAATTAATTGTAATTATGACACCAATATTGCGCGCATCATCGTAAACACGTTTTATTAGCCAACTGGCAATCGTGTTCTATCCAGTACGCGCTAACGGAGCACCCATGCAAGCTATATTTCGCATATTCGCTACGTTTTAGCACTCTTACTAAGTTCAACGCTCAGTTCTTCTTTTTTAGCCCAGTTTGACGCTTACTTCGTATTCAACGCTGTTTGACACTCACTTTATCATTTCCAACGCTCAGTTCGACGCTCACTTTGCCATTTCTAACGCTCAGTTCGACGCTCACTTTGTCATTTTCCACGCTCAGTTTGATGCTCACTTTGTCTTTTGCCACGCTCAGTTCGACGCTCACTTTGTCGAATTTGGGACCCTTACATACCTGGTTACAGGAATGGGCAGTTCGTATTCGAAAACTGTTCAACAATGACATTGTAAATTTTGTGTTAATTAGTCCCCACGGACACCGTCCGGGGGGACTTATAGGTTTGGTCGTGTCCGTGCGTGTGTGCGTCCGTGCGTGCGTGCGTGCGTGCGTGCGTGCGTGCGTGCGTCCGTCCGTTCACGCAGATATCTCAGAGATGCAAGGAGCGATTTCATTCAAACTTGGTACAAGAATTACTTCATATGTCATACAGATGCACGTCAATTTGTTTTGTGATACGATCCAATATGGCCGCCAGGCAGCCATTTTATTACGATTTTTTCATGTACAGAGCCATAACTCAGACACGTTTCAACCGATTTTATTCAAAGTTAATACAAGGACATTGACCAATGTCATAGATATGCACGTCAATTTGTTTTGTGATACGATCCAATATGGCCGCCAGGCGGCCATTTTCTAACAATTTTTTCATGTACAGAGCCATAACTCAGACATGTTTCAACCGATTTTATTCAAAGTTGGTACAAGGACATTGACCAATGTCATAGATATGCACGTCAATTTGTTTTGTGATACGATCCAATATGGCCGCCAGGCGGCCATTTTGTAATGATTTTTTCATGTACAGAGCCATAACTCAGACACGTTTCAACCGATTTTATTCAAAGTTAGTACAAGGACATTGACCAATGTCATAGATATGCACGTCAATTTGTTTTGTGATACGATCTAATATGGCCGCCAGGCGGCCATTTTCTAACGATTTTTTCATGTACAGAGCCATAACTCAGACATGTTTCAACCAATTTTATTCAAAGTTGGTACAAGGACATTGACCAATGTCATAGATATGCACGTCAATTTGTTTTGTGATACGATCCAATATGGCCGCCAGGCAGCCATTTTGTAACGATTTTTTCATGTACAGAGCCATAAGTCAGGCATATCTCAACCGATTTTATTCAAAGTTGGTACAAGGACATTGAACAATGTCATAGATATGCACGTCAATTTGTTTTGTGATACGATCCAATATGGCCGCCAGGCAGCCATTTTCTAACGATTTTTTCATGTACAGAGCCATAAGTCAGGCATATCTCAACCGATTTTATTCAAAGTTGGTACAAGGACATTGACTTATGTCATACATATGTACGTCAATTTGTTTTATGATATGATCCAATATGGCTGCATGGCAGCCATATTTGTTACAATTTTTTCGTGTCCTTAGCCAAAACTTGGGCACGTCTCAACTGATTTTATTCACCGATTTTATTTAAACTTAGTACAGGGACATCGACCTATGTCATACATATGCACATTGATTTGTTTTGTGATACAATCCAATATGGCCGCCGTGTGGCCATTTTTTCCGATTTTTTCATGTCCGGAACCATAACTCAGACATGTATCAAGCAAATTTATTCAAAGTTGGTACAAGGACATTGACTTATTTATACATATGTATGTCGATTGGTTTCACGAGATGGTCCAATATGGCCACATGGTAGCAATTTCGTTATGGTTGTTTCATGTCGAGAGCCATAACTCTGGCAAGTCTCAACTGATCTTATTCAAAGTTGGTACATGTACATTGACTTATGTCGTACATACACTTGTTGATTTTTTAAACAGTAAGATCAAATATCGCTGCATGGCGGTGAATTTGTTACAATTTTCTTATGTACAGAGCCATAACTCAGACATATTGCCACCAGTATCATTCAAAGTTGGTACAAGGACATTGACCTATTTCATACATATGCTCCTCAATTTGTTTCACGTCATGTAGCAGTAACATGTCAATTATTGAAGTTTCGTAAATAGGCTGATATGTCAAGAAATACTGCATCAAATTCATGAAACTTTGTACAGATGTTAAGCTCACATTGCTTTAACATTGAAAAAGACATTTATCAGTGTCATTTTAATTAATTTGTAATTGCATAAGTAATGAACTTTCCTAATTAGGGTGATATAGCCACAAATTAATACAACATCAAATGTGATGAAACTTGATACAGATGTTGATCTCATAGTGTTGTAAATACTGCATCAAACTTTATGAAATATGGTACAAGTGATATCTGTTAAGTGTTAGGATTGTATGCAAAAATGTTTTGCAACATCCTGTTGATTAATTCCTAGTAGACTCATTTTATGAACTTTAGGATGGTGGCCTACTTTGGTTTTATGTTTTCATCACCATGGAACTCATTCTTGGCCATTGAGTGCCATCTGTATCAAAGTATTTTATCACAGACCTAATTAATGAAGAGGACTCTATCCTCTCTGAGGACATGTAATCAAAGTACCCATTAACAAGTGGGGACTGTGTCATCAACGATGACTTGTTATTTTGTTATTTTATTTAGTGTGTTTTTAACCGCCTACCTCTTGGACTTTTGATTGGATACAAAACATATCAGCATTTACTTTTGTCCATTAGGCCATTTCACATGAATGTCTTTCTTTGTGTAATAAAACAACGAATCTATGGCAGTTTTCGTCTTGAAATATGCATCTCATAGACTGCTCTTTAATTGTTCCAAACTAAATTATGACAGCTATTTTTTTTACATTGAATGTTTTTCTTTGTGTAATAAAACAGAAAACCAATGGCAGTTTTCGTCTTGAAATGTGCATCACACAAATTGCTCTTTAATTGTCCCTAACTTTAGTATGACAGCTATATTTAGAGGTTATAAATTGGGCACTCTGGTATTTGGTTGCAGATGTAAGACCTCTTTAGTGAAATTTAGCATATTTGGTTGAAAATAATTTCATCCAAATATGAAAATTTTCACCCCAATGGTCTGATTTCCACAACCATATCGCATCATTCTTATCTAAAGTTCTTGAGCGCATTGTTGCATCGCAGTTGAGCAGTTACCTCAGTGATCACTCTGTGTTTTCCAAGTTCCAGAGCGCATATCGCGCTCATCACAGTACAGAGACTGCCCTCCTGCGTGTCCATAATGACATCATGCTTGCTCTCAACGACAAAAATGACGTTCTCCTCATCATGCTGGACTTGTCGGCGGCTTTTGACACAGTTGATCATGAGATACTACTTCATAGACTTCAATTTCGGTTTGGTGTCACAGGTACAGCTCTATCGTGGTTCAAGTCTTATCTCAACCATCGCAAGCAGTGCGTCAAAGTTGGCTCTGCAGCATCAGCTAGTACACATATGAAGTATGGTGTTCCTCAAGGCTCAGTTCTGGGTCCGATTCTTTTACTCTGTACACATCACCACTTGAAGACATCATCGTCCAGCATGGTTTAATCATATGATGTATGCGGATGATACACAGATTTATGTTGTGTGTAGCAGACCTGATGAAGTTCGAGTTCTGTCGAGGTATGCGCCAACGAAATCCGCTGCTGGATGAAATCCAATATGCTTATACTGAATGATGAGAAGACAGAGGTTGTTCAGTTTTCGTCTCGTCTCCAGATCCGATATGCAGTGAAACTCTCAAGTCTAAGGATTGGCGAGTCTGATATTGCCCCTTCTGCTACAGTTCGCAATCTCGGTGTGAAACTTACCCATGACGGCTCGATGTCAGACCATATCAGCCACATCTGTAAGAATGGATTTTATGCATTGCGTAGAATTGGCAAGATCCGTCAATTGTTGGACAGACCCACCACAGAAAAGATGGTCCATGCATTTGTAACTTCTCAGCTGGATTACTGCAACAGCCTTTTGTATGGTGTTGGGAAATTTCAGCTCGGACGCCTTCAATCACTTCAGAATGCTGCAGCTCGCCTTGTCTCGCGTACTCGAAAATTTGATAATATCACACCCGTTTTCATTGATCTACACTGGCTGCCAGTAGAAGCTAGAATTAAATTCAAAATCTTGTTGACGACCTTTAAAATAGTTCATCGTGCTGCTCCACTTTATCTCATGGATCTGATCGAGATATACACCCCTACCAGAGATCTCAGATCGAGTAATTCGTTACGCTTAGTGCCACCGCGTGGAATGTTCAACAAGGCATATGGGCAGAGAGCTTTCTCTGTCTGCGCACCTTCTCTATGGAACTCATTGCCTCCTGATATTCGTAATGCCAGCTCCGTTGACTGTTTTAAGCGCGTTTTAAAGACTCACCTTTTTGCAAAGCACTATTACTAATGTTTTGGAAGGTCACCATTTTACCGGAACCGCTGATGCTTGATTTATTTTACGTTTTCTGCTACTTACTCTGTATAATTTTAATAATGTTTTTTTTTGTATTTTGACTGTTTTTACTCTGCAGAAATTTTCATCAATTTTAACCATTTATGTTTTAGCCTATTTTGATTGTTTTAACATTTTAGTTTGTCATGCTTTGCTGGTGTTTTATCAATTTTAAATGTGTAAAGCGCACTGAGACGTATGTGTAGTGCGCTTTAAAGAAATAAATATTATTATTATTATTATTAATATTATCATTTGTAACCTCATTATAAGAGGATAAACTTAATACAATAAATTAGGCCATTTCTACATTGAGCATTCTTTGTGTAATAAAACATAGCGAATCAATGGCTGTTTTGGTTTTGAAATGTGCATCGCACAGATTGATCTTTAATTGCCCCGAACTAAATTATGACAGCAATATTTAGAGGTTATAAATTGGGCACTCTGGTATTTGGTTGCAGATATTATAAGACCTCTGGACTGAACATCAGCATATTGGTGGAAAACGATTTCATTGAAATATGATAATTTTCACCCCAAAGGTCTTATATCTGCAACTAAATACAATAGCGCATTATAAAAGTTAAATACAGTTGGACAATGTCGTTATATAGGACACTAGGTTTGAATGAGAGTTCAGAAGACTAGCGTCAAGACAGACTCTAAAAAGAACATGACAGAACACACGCCTGTGCACAGTTGAATCAATACAATATGGTAATGCAACGCGTTGATTACACATTGAACCCAAAATTAAATTGAAGAGAATCAAATGATTTAAAAACAATAATGTTGTTTCATTGCCGTTGCTGCTTTTAACTTTTCATTTGAGTTCATCGAGCTGCATCAGACGAAAATTTGACAATGAAAATTAACCGTAGACCTATCCGGCAAAATGACATGTTGAGTTCTCTAGCTTCAATTTGAAATATGTGCGCATAAGCTTCAAAATGTTCACAGGTCTTCTTCTTGTTGACAATATATCAGTGGCCTGATTCCAGCTGAGCATTTTATAATGGTACAGAGAATGCTAAAACAGTGAGTAATAATTGTTCAATGTTATAATTATAAAGTTTTATCTCTAACATGCCTTTAGCTCAGGCCTGGCCCTTTCTGCTAAGTAAATATTTCATGCGATGGATAATGGTAGTCATAATATTGAGAATACCAATTTTGAATGTTTCTCCATTAGGTTCTGTGAGAAAACCATGGTGGTAATGCACAACAACCAGGAAGCTTTACTTACCATTGTAGAGGTAGGTATGTTGAAACAGAATGATCAAGTTCTTTATAAGGTAGCTGGTCAAGCCAGACAGATATGAAATAAAAAGTGAATAATGTTTGCCAATTATCTACACATATTGCATGGGCACAAAGGAGAGAGTTCTTATGTTGATAAACATGTTTGGAGTGTTATTTGTGAAATGTGTTGTACATGTGTCGGTATGGTACTCTTCAGTGTCATTATCTATGTTATTTGGTATCCATCACTGCCTTTTTATCTGCAAATCTGTAAAATGAGCTATAAACTCTGAATAGCTGATATAAAACTTTAATATTTGGTATGTAGGTGCTGAGCGATAATATTTGGACATATTATCTAGGGTTTGTGGTAACTGTTCTAAATGTTGGTCATCATTGGCTGCAGATTTCGTACTTTTCATGTCAATGGCTCAAAGCAAATAACCATGCATAGTTATAAAAATTGACATACTTTCAAGAAACTTCATAACATAAAAATAAACATTGCGAAATAAGACAGCATGCCATTTTATTCGGTATTTGCATTATTCAATGACATTACGTTGAATTAGAACGTTTTTTTTTTTGCGTTTAGTTTTGCATACATGGGTTCTGAAGGCAAACCTGTAAATACGTTTGCCTGTGCAAAGAACTTTCAATGCCTTCATATTTCAAGTACAGCTAAATGATGATATTGCAGTTTTAGAAAAATGGTGAAGCAGAAATCAGTGTTTAATTTGTTTCTTAGAATGAATGAGACAATTTATGCTCTCTCCTGCAGAGGATAAGAGATAGCCTTTTCTTTTCTCAGTCATTTAGACATTGTCATATTATCCCATGTTGTTTCCTTTAGGTTCTATTGTATGACCCATTGTATGAGTGGACTCTGTCTCCTCTGAAAGTTCTTCAACTGCAGCAGAATAAAGCTGATCCGGATGTATCAGACCTGAACATCACCAATGCTGGAGAAAGGGATGCCTTGGAAGGATCAGGAGACAGCAATGAAAGCAACACTGAGGAATCAAACAAAATGGCCGAAAGGGTGTTGCTACGACTACAGCAGAAACTGAAAGGTGTTGAAGAGGGAGTTGTTGTCAGTGTTAGCGGACAAGTGAACAGATTGATACAAGAAGCTAGAGATCCAAAGAACCTTTGTAGACTATTTCCCGGTTGGCAGGCCTGGATATAGATTTGAATAAAATACAAAAAGTTTTCATCAACTATTTTGACCAAACTTAAAACATTAACCTTTTGAACCCAGCTCGGAAAAAAAATGTCTATATGATGTCATAGGTCACCAGGGGGTCAGGGTGCAAAGGGTTAACACCATGACAGATTTCACAGCAAATTAGGACATTTCTTAATGCGTGATAAAGAAATGGGGTGATTTGTGCTTTCAGTTTAACAGTCATCATGCAAATCTTTCAATCAGAAATCTTTCAAAATTCAATTACATTCCACATCATTTTCTACTTTATTCTTTCAACTACATACCTTTTAGACGCTTTCAGATTTTTATTTTTTTCTCAATTGAACACGTCCCAAACCCCAATAAAGCAAACAAGCCTTGACAATATCCTTTAAAACCATGTCTGGGATTTTCTTATATGCCTTTTTTTTTAATGCGCTCTTAAAGATGTTAGATGAAGGTGCTTTTCAAGGAATTTTAATTATCACGCCATATAATTTGAATGGAGCCTCCGGGAAAAAATCGCAGACACGGTTTTTAAGGATATTGTCAAGGCTTGTCAATGAAGAAATTCCAACCGGAAATCTTGCAGCGTGTTTGCATAAGGCGGGAAAAACCGGTTTTGGAGGGTTCAGCAAAACGCTTGTCACGTGACTCTTATGCAAATAATGACCGTGCACTGTGCTTGGTCGGATAGCTCTATATTAGCGCTTTTAGAAAATGTATACTTTATTGGGGTTTGGGACGTGTTCCATTGAGAAAAAAATAAAAATCTGAAAGTGGCTAAAAGGTATTTAGCTACCTTGAAGCATTTTTCTCTACTATTCTCTGATTAAAAGTATTCCGTGCTTAGTCTGCATGTGTGTGACAAATTTCTGATCAGCAGAGAGAAATCATTCCTTTAAGTTTCCAGTGACACAAATCCTGCAAACTTTCTTGTTTGATTGGAAAATGTATTTTCAACTTCATGGAGTGCTAAAGTACGGTATCAAGCCACATGGAATCTTTCTCTTCCAACACCAATGATTACATTTTGACATTAGTCACAAGTCTACTCTTTTCTTTCATACATTTCTGATATATTTACAAAAGTAAATAAAGTTTTATTTCTGAAATGTATTATCCTACTTGGTTTTTGTTTCTTTATAGCTCTTATTACCTATTGATTTCTACACTTTTCTCAAAATTTGTTGTCTCAAAATGTGTTCATTTCTTTGTAACTTTAAAACAATAAATTCTACACTTTATTCCTAAGTAAATTCTTAAACAATAAATACAATCTCAGAAAAGCTGTAATAATATGGTACAAGCTGATGTCAAAAGATATAATCTGAAAGGTTTCAGGATATTTAGTCCCCATAGACACCGTCCGGGGGACATAGGTTTGGTCATGTCCATCCGTCCGTCCGTTCACGCAGATATCTCAGAGATGCCCGGACCGATATCATTTAAACTTAGTACAAGCATTATTTCACATGTCATACATATCCATATTGATTTGTTTTGTGATACGATCCAATATGACCGCAATGCGGCGATTTTGTTATGATTTTTTCATGTAATGAGCCATAACTCAGGCACGTCTCAGCCGACTTTATTCAAAGTTGGTAAAAAGACATTGACCTATGTCATGCATATGCACATTGATTTGTTTTGTGATACGATCCAATATAGCTGTATGGCGGCCATTTGTTATGATTTTTTCATGTATGGAGCCATAACTCAGGCACATCTCACCGATTTTATTAAAAAGTTGGTACAAGGACATTGACCTATGTCATGCATATCCACATTGATTTGTTTTGTGATACGATCCAATATAGCCGTATGGCGGCCATTTTGTTACGATTTTTTCATGTACGGAGCCATAACTCAGGCACATCTCAACCGATTTTATTCAAAGTTGGTACAAGGACATTGACCTGATGTATATCATGCATATGCACATCAATTTGTTTTACGATATGATCCAATATGGCTGTGTGGCGGCCATTTTGTTACAATTTTTAGCTCATATTTGGTATTTATATAAATACCAAAAAGAGCTTATATGGTGAGTCGGTGGCACCTGTATGTCTGTATGTATGTGCTGATTTATGTCTATCACACGCAAAAGCTCCCATACCACCTAAGCTACCATCTCAGTATTTGGTGTACAATTAGATGCAGGGGTTGAGATGTCACGTTGTTCAAATGAACACGTCAATGTCAAAAATGTGCAAATGAGGTAAGGGAAATTCTGCAAATGTTCAGAAGTG
Source organism: Ptychodera flava (assembly GCF_041260155.1). Lineage (NCBI taxonomy): Eukaryota > Metazoa > Hemichordata > Enteropneusta > Ptychoderidae > Ptychodera > Ptychodera flava. The sequence continues at coordinate 19,702,019 of NC_091937.1, read as the reverse complement.
GTGGTATGCCAATGACTGAAACACTCCACTGACCTTGAGTCATTTCCTGTCATTGTTTATGAACTGTTACATATTAACAGACCTGCTCAAACTTAGGGACGGACCATTAGATCTTGGAAGGGGTGGTCACAATGAAATTGTGAACATTTTTTTTACACTTGTAAATTTCTAAAAAAAATTTTTCTAAATGAAAAAAGCTGTGCTAATTTTTTTCTGAGTAAATTTTCAGATTTATAATTTTTTTTAGTTCGACGCTGTCTGAGGATACAATGTACATCCATATCACTAGAAAATAAGATTGCATGCTGTTACTGCAACATACATATGGCCTAGTGATTTACATTGCTGATAGATTTCGCGAAATGTTGCAGACCATCTTTTGACAAGCTGAGAAGCTATTTGCATAAAATCTGAAATTTCAATAATAGTGTTTTTAGGACAATTTTTGCCCTTTTTTGATCAAAACATCTATTTCTCAGTACCAGCATGTCCAACTTTTGTCATTCTTGTTTTTCTGGTTTAAATATTTCCTGTTGTTTTTCTGGTTGTACTGTGCAGAATTGTGCAAACTGTTGCCATCCCCTAGGAGTGAAAGTTTTCCTTCGACGTAAAACATCATTGACTAGATCTACCATGTGGGTGCCAGGAACGGGACTGCCATCGTACATCAATTCCCCCTTCTCATTCCAGTCAATCAGATTGTTCTGTTTCACTTTCTGCAGAAGTAGTGGTGCCTTTTTCTTCACTACACCTCTTGGCTTTGCATAGTCGATCCCTTTCCCCTCTGCAGTCAGGTTCAATGAAGACACGGTAGAGGAAGTTGCACCAGTTTTTGTTTCAGTTGGGACAATGCTGATTTTCACGGGTTCCTTCCTTTTGTCGATAAAAGCCCTATACTGCTGGAGAGCTTGTTGGTACAGTTTGGTTTTTTCATCATCAGCTAAATCTGTTCTCTCCAAAACCTGTTGCATCTCCCGATCTAAGGAGGATAATACCTTGGTGACGGGATGTGTAGCCTGATTCTGCTGCACTTGTATTGTATCAAGCAATTCCTGTGGCACAAGTGCCATCTTCTTGGCGTGTTCCATGGGCATGGTGGCTGTCACTTAAACAAGAGACTTCCCAGCACAGACAGCACAGGTCCCAAAACAGCAGAGAGGAATCCTCCTTTCTGAACCAAGATTTTCTTCTTTTTAGACGTTTTAACCTTCCTATCTGTCAGCGTGCAAAGCTGATGTTTGTATTTGCTCAATGTCTTCTTCTGACTCGCCGTCAATGGAACACTCCCCCTCAGGATGTTCAAACAACATTCACAGAATCAGATCGTTGCTAGCTCCTTCAATAACTCCTCTCTGCTGCTTCGGGTTGCCTCTGGCTAACACAGAGAGAAAATGGGCATGCTTTCTCATTCGCTGAGACATGATGAATGATGAAATTTCTTCCCGTCATATCTATTTTAAGTTTTCCTCACATAAACAAAGGTAGTCTCCCCAGGAAAAATGTTGGAACGCAGACGTAGGACTTCCTGCGTGTTGGGTTTCAGGTCAATAAGAAGATAGCCATAGGGTTTATGGGTAGCGTCGCTAAATGCTTCTTGAACAAACTAGTGTGTCCAGGATACATCTGTTTGGCCAGGTGTGTGATTTGCGAACCATCTCTCGGGTTTTTGAAGAGGACCAAGTAGTGTGAATTTAAACTCATGGTGCGAGTTTCTTTGCCTTGGTGAAATAGATTTTGTAAGATGAGCATCACAGACAGGTTGCGATGATGAGAGCCTTTGGTGAAAAGGTTAGTAATTCTCCGGTCGTTGCCAGTTTCTGACATCAGATCACCGATGATCAATAAGTTTGTTTTCGTGGAAAAAAACAATGTGTCCAAATCGACAGGAATGCCCTCCACAAAACGAATACCTGGAATCTGGGCAGTCAGTTCTGCATAGGCAGGTTGATACTCTCCATAGCACCAGACGATGTTTTCTGGAGAAGGAACAATCAGGGCTTGTCTTTCCTTCAGAAGTCGTTTCACAAATTCTGTTTTGCCTGACTGTGTTGGCCCACACACGAGTGCAGTGAACGGATGGTGAAGCCTTGCATCCATAATTTAGTTGGATTGATCTCCTTTTGTCAAAATGTGTACGATTCGGATCAAGTCACGCAGCAGTTGATGGGAGTTAGATTTCTTGGCCAGTTTTAAGAATCTATGTCTTTCTAGTTTGTCTCCGATGTTATGCACTTGAACAAGATGATTTGCCAGTCTGACCAGGTGTTTTGCAGGACATCCAGGATAAGGACAATTCTTTCTTATTCGTGGCATATCAAACGGTTGGCTTACTTTCAAATTCTCCTTTTTTCAATCAATGATCTTGACATTACCTTTGGTTTAAAAAAGTTGTCGTAGATGATGTAAGGTAAAACACAAAGGTAGATGAAGAACATGGGCTTTGAAAAGTCTCGATTGTTCACGATCAATCTTAACAATGTTTGCAGAATGACACCCATCATGCCAACTGAGTGAATTACATGAAAGCACTCTCTTAAATAAGCAAGGAATACCTCATTGCACGAAAGAGGAAAGGGAGAGAGAGGGGGAAATGGCCCGAGGGGCAAAGGGGCCTCCTTCTTTTCATGGAGGGCCTACATGAATTGCATCCCAGAAAGGCAAGGGGGAGTTCAATGGGTTACACATCTTCACTGAAGGCCCTCGGGGCGCGGGGGCCTGAATTTTGGCCCTGGGGGCAAAGGGGCCATGCTTTTCATACCTTACCATTCCTCAACACCTGCACACGCAAACACTCTCTCCCACACATACAAGGACAAAACACCATTTTCTTCTTTCAAATCAATCCATCGAAGTGATGGATTCTTTAATTCCTGTTAGAAAAATAACTTATGTAAACATGTTCCAAAAACATTTCATTGTCAAAAAGTGATGTAAACATTCACAATTTTTTTTTGTATTTAACTTCTTATTCTATTTGTTCGGTCATCTTCTTTTTTTTCTTTTTTTTCTTAAAGGTCGGTGCAGATTAAAAAAATAATAATAATAGAATAAAATAAATGTAGCAATATATTTATTTAACGCTTGCAATTTCAAAGGAAAACAAAAGACAAAAACATCTCATAATCTTCTTAACACCATAGTTAATCCCGATCCCAGGCCTTTTCTCCCGGGATTTAAAATTGAACTTGAACAAAGAAATAAAAAGGTAAATACTCAGTATCCATTAAATTTTGAATAACAAATTCAATGATAATTCACATATTTTTTTTTGAAAGAGTCCATTTTTTTTTTGACTTTTAAGGGTTTGTTTAAAATTTGCGTCCGAGGGAGGAGGATACAACAGTTACAGTTGCAGTGGTTCGGTGGAAACTCCATCAGCCAGGACTTTTCGCTTGATATAGAGGTAGGAAAATCCACACTTCAGTTGTTGATAAGTGTACATGTGGAGTCCATGTAGACGGAATCCCCTGTTGGTCACACTCTGGTCACACTTGGAATGGAGGACGTCCAGATACAACTCTTTGGTGATAGGGTTGGTTTTCTTGTTCACACCCTTACATGAAAACTTATCTCCCTTATCTCCACCAAAGCAGTAGTAGCATTTGCTGTTGAGTGCCACAATACCATCGCCTTCCCACTCGATCTTGAAAAGGCCAGGAGTTCGTTTGTCATACTGGTAGTGATCAGAGCGTGGAAACCAATGATGACGTTCAGCTTCATACAACTCTCTCATCTCTGGTTTGACCATTCCTTCGAGGCTGTTGGCAGCGATGGCGATGTATGCCGAATCGGTATCCATCTCCACGTACTGGAAATCAGATCGCTCGAAGAATCGACACATGAAATTGTAGTAAAACTGCAACATTCGCATCTTTGCATACTGGTAGACAAAGAGGCCAATCTGCATGGGTTTGTCGATGGTAATGGTTTTCTTGGTGGAGGAGACTTCGTATGTGTCGTCGGCAAAATCAACCAGGCATCGAAAGTGTGGGGAGTTGACCAGTTTGGTTGCCTTGGCCAAACCACAGATATTGACGTCCAGATGTTTGTCTTATTCATGAGTGTTTTACCGTAGGCACTATTCCCAGGAAGCTTCATAGTGTCTCCAAGTACAGCTTTGGTGGGATCTTCATCACCGAGTCGACGAGCTGTTGATACGGACTCTCCAAACTCTCGAAAGCAGGTTTTTGGGGTGAATTCTAGGACCTGGTGAACTTTTTTCACAGTGAAACCACGATTCAGGTACCATTTCAGTAGGGGAGTGATAATAAGGAGCTTCTCACCGTGCAGACTGCTGATCAGTGATCGTCGAGGACTTCTCAGTTGATCGTGGTTGACCGCATGTGAAAAGATGTGTTCCCCAACACCTGACCTGGTGATGGAAATGTTCTTGAATATAGGACACATTTTGAAAAGTGATCCTGCAGATGTTCAGGAACTTCAAGGTCACACTCGACCATCCCAAAGAGCTCACCGTCCTTGACTGCTTCGATGATGTCCTCTTCAGTAACTGTGTAGCTCCTGTCAAGATACCTGGTGTTTCTCTGACGGATGAATGCTCTGAGATCAGGATCTGTCCCGCGCATGGTACGGTAGTGACATTCCCACATGGTGACTAGGTTGAACCCCATGTCTCTAATGTAGCTATCATTCTTGGCAGTCTCTTCCCGAAGCTCTTGCACAGACTTCCTACGAACTTCATTGACTTCTCGGTTTCTGTTCACATCACAATCATGCCCATGCCAGTAGCAACCATGAAACTGATAGACAGTGTTGTTTGCCTCACAGAAACCATCAACGGGGAGGCGACGACCACCGAGACGTCTTTCTCTGGCATTGCCCCTGTGCTGGATATGTAGGTCATCTTTAGTTGCAAGGTAGTCGAGCCACTGGGAGGCGATGGGTTCAGATAGTGTCCGACAAAAGTTTTCACATATCTTTCGACAAAAGTAGAAGCCTGTGGGCATGTCTTGCATTAAGGCCCACAAGTACAGTGCATTTGCGTCATATCCTATGATACGCTTGCAGGGTTTCTTATTCCTGACGACAGTTTTACCTGCTTCATGGTAACGATGGAATATGAGGCTGGGGCCTCTGATGATGTTGGACTTGAAGGTGTCGTACAAGTCTCTGTCCTGTTCGCTCAGAAGACAGGGTCAAGCCGCTTGAACAGATAGCGAATGGTTATGCCAGGCAATGAAACAGCCTCTTTGAATGGATCCACCATCGTTACCTATAAAATTGGTACATGTTACCGATGGCTTCTAGAAATGGTTGTACATCGGCGTTATTGTACCACACCAGAAAGTCTCTGAAGGTGGTCATTCGATTTGTCTCCCACACTTGCTGACACAGCAGGTACTCTTCTTCACTGATATTTCTTTTCTTGAGTGTGCTGTAGAATGCTTCATGTGACGGAAGTGATGGGGATCCCAGCTTTTTGAGGCAGTCCATCCATTCATATGGGAAGAAACCCTTTTCTTCAGTGGCGTTGTATGCTTTCAGGAATTGACTGTAGCTACAGCCATGTGACACATAATTGGATATGTCGAGGAATCGAAGAGTGTCAGTCTCCAGAGTCAGGTAGTCTGAACATCGCTTGATGACGAATTTTACTGTACTCTCCCGTAGAAGCTCTGGCCACATATATGCCTTGGCTGCATTGAGATCGTAGCGACCAGAGTTGAAGCCAAGGACTGGCAGTTGTTTCAGGTGGTTAATGAAACGGGTTTTGAGTCGACACAAGGGGTGATCATCATCACCCTCTTTGCTGCCTCCTTCTTTCTGAATTCTCTTGTCCAGTTCTTCAAGAAATTCCTGGAATCTAGGTTTCATGATCTCGTAGCACCGTTCGCTGATGGTTTGTAAGTATTGTAGCATTTCAGAGACCAGATGTTGTGGGTTCCCATCTGTGATGAAACATCGTGGCTCTTCATAGGATGGCACATTGCTACAGACACTTACACTGAGTAACTCATGTTTGGATACAAAACAGAGTTTCTCAGCATCATTTGAAGGTAAGCTGTCCTTATCCAAGTAGCATTCAAAATCGAATGTTGCCCTGTAGGGGTAAAATCGCAAACCTTCAGGCACCATGATCCCCACATCATCCAGTGATTCAAATACTGTTGGGTTGAGCTGAAATACACCTCCAGGAAAATTGTGTTTTGTCCCTGCAGAGCATGTTTTTTCATGCTTGGCTAAGTTTCTGAAGTGGTTGAAGAGTTTATCACAGGAGGAACACTTGTATGATTGGGCATAGTGGTCAAAATCTTTGATGTATGAAAAATGACCTTCATAATGGTTGACATACATAGTGTCCTTGTGTTTTCTCATGGATCTATAAACGTGCTTGACGATCCTTTCAACGGTGTTGTCTTGCTCTTCCTCACTCAGTTCACACACTTCTATGTTGATAGAAAACAGATCTTCCAAAGTAGGGATGTCTTCAAAAGACACTCCATCAAAGTCCATATCAGTTGCTTGTCCCTCATGCAGCATGAACTGGTGAGTGTATTGCTTCGCTGCTGTCACAAGGTTGCTTTCTTCATAGCCTTTTGCCAAGGCTAGGCAGCGAAAGAAACACAGTTTATCATTGTAGGGACGCCATGTGCGAGGACATCTGAGCAAGGGTACCACACTGCGACTAGTCATGAGACAATCAGGTAAGGTGATATTACAGCCGATATAGTGCTTTGGTATTTTCACGATGTAGACTGTTATATTGGTGATCAGCTCAATCACCCATTTTGAGTCTGGTCTATTCTGTTTGATGTGTTCAAGTATATCAGTGTCTTGCAGACGGGTTAGAAAGTCATTCAGATCATGCTGATTCCTGATGAGAACAGGCGCATCTAACAGGTGATTGTTGTGGGATGGATAAAAATACCTCAATGCTCCCGTTTCGACATGACGCATGATGAAACCAAGGGCAAGATTTACCTTGTATTGAGTGGACTGTCTTTGATGAACTGTCTGAAGGTATCGCGCAATCTCATTACGATGAAATCCACCAGTGATTCGGAAATTGAAGACATCCAGCAACGGGTTTCCCTCACGATGTCTCGATCGAATGTGGAGCCAATTTTCCCTGTAGAGGGGTAGAATGTCAGGCTCCACATTACCTTCATCACTGCCATCAAAGATTGGTTCTAATGGATCAACAGGTAATCTGCCCGAGGTACGTGTGACGCTTTCCTCATTGCTGTCAACCTCTCTGCTATTACTGCTGCTGTTACTATTGCTGGCATCATGTTGCTTTTGTCGATGACCACCTGCTTGCACATTGTCTGCATCATCGTCATCAGAAGATTTCACATACAGTGTTGTCCTTATATTTAAAAGTAGCCGGGTAATTTAAGAAAGTAGACGGGTGGACTGCGAGGGAGCGAAGCGACCGAGCGGCGAGTGAGCGTAGCGAACGAGGGGGAGAGCGCGAGAGGGGGTGTCCCCGGGTGTCCCCCCTCTCGCAAGGCCAAAAAATGAAATTTTGGAGTGGAAATGGTGTTCTCTGGTGGCATCTGAGGTGACATTTAGCTGAGACTGAAACAGTACTTTTGTTGTGTGTCTTAGACGTGGTTCACATACAACAAAACAAACAAACATGATTTTGTTTTGTTTGTATTATTTATGACACACTTATGGTTTTATTTGCAGTGAAGATTTAACATTTAATCTTAAATCACCTGCAGTCTGCTCATTTCATTGCTCATTTCCCATTCTTCATTACCACATAGTTTCTGAAACTTATGACACAAAGTGAGTGATTGACAGAAATGTTGCAACAAATTACTAATAAATGCCAACCGTGCACGATCATCGCGTCTCGCTGTCCCCAAATTTGATCAAAGCAGATATGCAGTATGGCGTCGGAAGGAAACAACTCCATTTTCTTTCGAATTTGCTCCACGAGTCCGTGAAAAAAATGATTCAGAGGGTCCATCGAAGGACACTATCGGGCAACCCGACATAGAGAACATGGAGAAGCGCAGTGAAATTGAACCCATGCCGGAATCCACGACGTATGTCTTGTTGTCTTAAACAACTGGGGATCAGCGCCACGGTGAAGCCGTGAGCCGTGACGATGATGCGCCGGTCGGCAACACACATGCCTGTGACCGTGGATTCTAGTACGTAAAAATAATCGATGGAAATAAAATACCCATTCAAATAAAAAGTTGGTTCTAAAAAAAATCAGTTGTAGCTCATTTTTTTAAAAATTAATCTAGAAAATGCGTCGGTATCGCTCTGAGAATAACTTGATTTGTTGAGAAGATCATACTCGTAGTGACATTGGCAGCCAGAGCGGCGGCGGAAAACTAGCTTGCCAGTCATGAACACTGATGAACTTCGAACCGTCGATCAAAATCACATCTTTTCGGCGCTTTTCTCTCACAAATTCAGCGAAATTGAAGTTTTTCATACATAAACTAAATGTATTGTTGGAATCAAGTATACCTTTCGAACGGGCGTTCTTCGGGAAAAAATATTCCATCGGCAAGGTGCCAGTGGCCGACGCCACATTTCTTTTTGACGACATCGTTAAAAATGACCTAAGATGACCTTCATACTAATCAAACCAATTACACTGCTCGTAATAAAGGCAACACCGTAGGCGCGTCCATCAGCCAATCACATTATTTGACAAATAAAAGATCGGGCTATAAAAGCCACAAATGGGTATTTAGAAACTGTTTGTGCAGTTCCATGCGGGGGAAAGGGGTCACGAAACTGCTAATCGTACGGTGTGCCATCTAACAGCTGGCAGTGCAATACCGAAATTAATAGGTCTATAAAAATAATCTAATTACGTTAAAAGTAGCCGGGAAAAAATGCAAAACAGCCGGGTTATTTTCCCGGCACCCGGCTTCTAAGGACAACACTGCACATATGTGTGTATATATTTATATATGTATGTGTGTGTGTGTGTGTGTGAGAGAGAGAGAGAGAGACTTACCTTGGAGTTTGTGGAGGAGTAAAATGATCCACATTGCCTTTGCTTGTTTCAGGCGTTGACTCCCCATTTCTGTATGATTAAAGGAAAACAGAAAAACTCTGGTATTATATCAGATGAATTTTGAACTCATAAATGCGCAACAATTATAATCTTTGATGAACGAAGTTAAATGAATTTTATGAGTAATTATCCTCCAGCTTACCCATTCGAACTGATCTTTACCATAGAACTTGGACATTCACCCCCGTTATTTTCCTCGGAGAGGTCAGCCACCTCTCCATCGTATTCTTCGACTGGGTTCTGCACGAAAGAAATAAAGAGGTAAAGGGAAAACGTCCTCAGTATTTTTTATGACTGCAGGAACAGCTTCTGTCAGTTTACAACTGAAAGGTAGTCATATTCTTACACGGGTTCTCAGCTCAAGATTCAGACACGACACGAACGCTGTGACCTCTGGAGTGTAAACAACCGTGAACGGTTGAATGACGTGACAAAACAATGTACATTGTAACAGATACCAGCTCTACAAACTGATCGATCGGTAAATATCGCCGGTTTCGTACAGTTTAGCACTCAGTATATGCTAGCATATACACGAATTATCTCTTTCTTGAGCTCTAGTGTATCGTGAAAATTCGTTTACAAACGTTTGGAGGGAATACAACGGCATGTATAATGCACAGTTGACGGCCGAGCGTCGTACGCTTTCACAAATTCCCTGTATACAATCTACCGGCACTGAAATGAACTGACTTGATCGGCAGACACCTGAGCGTTTTTCACCCCTTTTCACAATTCACCAAACATTCATATGTACACCTATATAGCTGACACCATATCAGTGTTTATTATGGAAGAAATATGAGAAACTATTCGAAAAAATCCACTAATACTCAAAAAAGTGATTCAGCGAGTATGTAAACAAACCGTTGCAGACGATAAATGTACACGCCGCGCGTGCACACATCAACACGGCGCCAACACGGCGCCCAGCGTACAAATCCAACAACACAATTTTTCCACATTTTTGTAAACATTCTTTTCTACGACTTCAAACGATCTTTGGATAAGTAGTATTCAACAACAAGAAATGTGTAAATTCAGCGCACAGGAAATTATTTGTGTTTCATCCATGAAAGTATGTTAATTTATCGTATAGACACTTGGCTGTAGCATTGACTACACAGTGTACATTGCCGAGCAACATCAACTGTATGACGGTTACACAGATTTTAGCAAAATACGGGCGGATGCATCATTCAAATCACATACCTGGTTTTCTTCTCGTAGCTGCCTTCTATATTCTTCCTCGATTTCTGTGATCTTTTGCCACTGGCTGGCTGAAAATTCTGGTGAACTGTCCCAGCTCATGACGGTACGTACTCGACGGCGGCAGGCTATGATGGACAAAACAATCTTCTCAGCTGGTCGATAGATGGCGTACGTCTTCATCATAGCACCCGGCTTCTAAGGACAACACTGCACATATGTGTGTATATATTTATATATGTATGTGTGTGTGTGTTTGTGAGAGAGAGAGAGAGAGACTTACCTTGGAGTTTGTGGAGGAGTAAAATAATCCAGATTGCCTTTGCTTGTTTCAGGCATTGACTCCCCATTTCTGTATGATTAAAGGAAAACAGAAAAAATCCGGTATTATATCAGATGAATTTTCTAAAAAAATGCACAACAATTATAATCTTTGATGAACGAAGTTAAATGAATTTTATGAGTAATTATCCTCCAGCTTACCCATTCGAACTGATCTTTACCATAGAACTTGGACATTCACCCCCGTTATTTTCCTCGGAGAGGTCAGCCACCTCTCCATCGTATTCTTCGACTGGTTCTGCACGAAAGAAATAAAGAGGTAAAGGGAAAACGTCCTCAGTATTTTTTATGACTGCAGGAACAGCTTCTGTCAGTTTAGAACTGAAAGGTGGTCATATTCTTACACGGGTTCTCAGCTCAAGATTCAGACACGACACGACCGCTGTGACCTCTGGAGTGTAAACAACCGTGAACGGTTGAATGACGTGGCAAAACAAATACATTGTAACATATACCAGCTCTACAAACTGATCGATCGGTAAATATCGCCGGTTTCGTACAGTTTAGCACTCAAAATATATCAGTATATGCTAGCATATACACGAATTATCTCTTTCTTGAGCTCTAGTGTATCGTGAAAATTCGTTTACAAACGTTTGGAGGGAATACAACGGCATACCGTAGGTAATGCACAGTTGACAGCCGAGCGTTGTACGCTTTCACAAATTCCCTGTATATGTACAATCTACCGGCACTGAAATGAACTGATTTGATCGGCCAGAGGGACCGTGGATCGGCAGACACCTGAGCATTTTTCACCCCTTTTCACAATTCAACAAACATTCATATGTACACCTATATAGCTGACACCATATCAGTGTTTATTATGGAAGAAATATGAGAAACTATTCGAAAAAATCCACTAATACTCAAAAAAGTGATTCAGCGAGTATGTAAACAAACCGTTGCAGACGATAAATGTACACGTTGCGCGTGCACACATCAACACGGCGCCAACACGGCGCCCAGCGTACAAATCCAACAACACAATTTTTCCACATTTTTGTAAACATTCTTTTCTACGACTTCAAACCATCTTTGGATAAGTAGTATTCAACAACAAGAAATGTGTAAATTCAGCGCACAGGAAATTATTTGTGTTTCATCCATGAAAGTATGTTAATTTATCGTATAGACACTTGCCTGTAGCATTGACTACACAGTGTACATCGCCGAGCAACATCAACTGTATGACGGTTACACAGATTTTAGCAAAATACGGGCGGATGCATCATTCAAATCACATACCTGGTTTTCTTCTCGTAGCTGCCTTCTATATTCTTCCTCGATTTCTGTGATCTTTTGCCACTGGCTGGCTGAAAATTCTGGTGAACTGTCCCAGCTCATGACGCTTACGTACTCGACGGGCGGCAGGCTATGACGGACAAAAGAATCTTATCAGCTGGTCGATAGATGGCGTACGTCTTCATCATAGCCCATATCAGCAGTGTGAGCCACCCTGGAGTGAGAAGTGCTTTATCTAACCTTTTGGGTAAGCTAGGGGGTCCGCGCCACCGCCCCAAATCGGGTGGTTACGGTGCCGTTCTATACTACTACTAACGGCATAGGTAATGCACAGTTGACAGCCGAGCGTCGTACGCTTTCACAAATTCCCTGTATATGTACAATCTACCGGCACTGAAATGAACTGATTGATCGGCCAGAGGGACCGTGGATCGGCAGACACCTGAGCGTTTTTCACCCCTTTTCACAATTTACCAAACATTCATATGTACACCTATATAGCTGACACCATATCAGTGTTTATTACGGAAGAAATATGAGAAACTATTCGAAAAAATGCACTAATACTCCAAAAAGTGATTCAGCGAGTATGTAAACAAACCGTTGCAGACGATAAATGTACACGCCGCGCGTGCACACATCAACACGGCGCCAACACGGCGCCCAGCGTACAAATCCAACAACACAATTTTCCACATTTTGTAAACATTCTTTTCTACGACTTCAAACCATCTTTGGATAAGTAGTATTCAACAACAAGAAATGTGTAAATTCAGCGCACAGGAAATTATTTGTGTTCATCCATGAAAGTATGTTATATTTATCGTATAGACACTTGGCTGTAGCATTGACTACACAGTGTACATTGCCGAGGAACATCAACTGTATGACGGTTACACAGATTTTAGCAAAATACGGGCGGATGCATCATTCAAATCACATACCTGGTTTTCTTCTTGTAGCTGCCTTCTATGTTCTTCCTCGATTTCTTTGAATATTTCCCACTGATTGGCTGGAAATTCTGGTGGACTGTTTCAGCTCATGATCGTGCGCTGTTCATACTCGACGGGTGGCAGGCTATGACAGACATAAAAATCTTATCAGCTGGTCGATAGATGGCGTACGTCTTCATCATAGCCCATATCAGCAGTGTGAGCCACACTGGAGTGAGAAGTGCTTTATCTAACCTTTTGGGTAAGCTAGGGGGTCCGTGCCACACGAGCCACCGCGCCACGGACCCAAATCGGGTGGTTACGGTGCGCCCAGTGTACAAATCCGACAACACAATTTTTCCACATTACATTTTTGTAAACATTCTTCTCTACGACTTCAAACCATCTTTGGATAAGTAGTATTCAACAACAAGAAATGTGTAAATTCAGCGCACAGGAAATTATTTGTGTTTCATCCATGAAAGTATGTTCTGTATCTACACAGTGTACATCGCCGAGCAACATCAACTGTATGACGGTTACACAGATTTTAGCAAAATACGGGCGGATGCATCATTCAAATCACATACCTGGTTTTCTTCTCGTAGCTGCCTTCTATATTCTTCCTCGATTTCTGTGATCTTTTGCCACTGGCTGGCTGAAAATTCTGGTGAACTGTCCCAGCTCATGATGGTTACGTACTCGACGGGCGGCAGGCTATGACGGACAAAAGAATCTTATCAGCTGGTCGATAGATGGCGTACGTCTTCATCATAGCCCATATCAGCAGTGTGAGCCACACTGGAGTGAGAAGTGCTTTATCTACCCTTTTGGGTAAGCTAGGGGGTCCGCGCCACCGCGCCACGGACCCAAATCGGGTGGTTACGGTGCCGTTCTATACTACTACAGACTGAGATAAACTCATATTAAATAAACGTAGAAGAGAATCAGTAATTACAGGAGCAGCAATTTTCAGGAGTTTGCAATGGACATTATCTAAACCAGTACATTTCGACTTCAATAACGAAGAAAAGACAAAGTTACTTGAAATAGGAGGGATTCTGAAAACATGCTGATTTCTGAGTAAATCATCAACAAATTCCTGTAACTTTACAAATTTACCAGAAACAGAGGTACAGTCGAGATGACTATTAATATTTGTAAAATAATTCATGAAAGTGTTAGCAATGTCAGTTGGTTTACTCAAGGACAATCCATCTTTAGAAAAAATTGGGCTCTTACAAGTATTAGAGTTCACAATACTATCATAAATTCGCCAAATAACAGTAGGATTAGAACTCTTACTACATAGGGTATTCACATAATACTTCCTTTTAGCTTGGACAATAAGGTGAACGACTTTGTTCCTTAAAACCTTATACTCAGACCAAAGATTAAGAGAATCACATGATTTAGCGCATTTAAGAGTCTTGTCACGCATTTTCATAACATCTGAAATCTCTCTAGAAATCATTCTGGCTGTTTGAAAACGTTTGACACGTCTTTTGACAAAAGGACAATGTAAGTTACAAATCTCATTGAAAATCGTAATCCATGTATCAAAAGCATCGTTGACATCAATAACTTTATCGAGTAGAAACCAAGGTGCGCATGCGTTACCTTAAGTCAAGCAAGAACTTCTCGGCAGAGAATGCTTTTAAAGATCTGTACATAATGGATACATGAGAACCAGAAAGTGGACGAGAAACCTTCAACTTACGCCTTGTTAAAACAGGAAAATGATCCGATAAGCCGGACTCACAAACACAAGTATTATAAAAATTGACATGATTCGAAATATGATCTAAGCAAGACTTGGATGCAGGACGAGTGATGCCCTCGACAAGTTGCACCATATTAAACAATAATAATGACTGGTGAATAAAGTGGTTAATGCCTTGATTTGACAGTAGGTCAACATTAAAGTCACCACATACAATCAATTCAGTACCTTCAAGAAAACCCCTCTCCAAATTACTCATAATATCTATATCAACATCGCGTGTGGTGTTCGGTGGTCGATACACAGAAGCAATAAGAAAGGATTTACTCATGTATGGTTTTATTTCTAACCACATTATCTCGAGATGATCACACTCAAGATCATAACGTCTTTTGTAAGGTAAATCAGATGTAATATAGGAAATGAGACCACCCCAGACTTATGAGCTCTATCCTTACCTTCCAAGTTAAAATCGTCGATGAAAAAATCAGTACTGGAAAGATCATCAGATAAAAAGGTTTCCACAATACACAAAACATCGACAGAAGATAAATAATGTCTGATCTGTTTTGATTTTGTTTGAAATATGTTGAACGCTCCAACATCAAAAAGTTAAGGCGTAGTTTTTCTCACTGGTACAACAAAACACATTGCCGGCAAGAACTTCTTTGCCTACGACCTAGTCTCTACGCACAGTACACGATTTCTGCTTGTGACCGAGAGATCCACAGTTCCAACATCTGATGGACACGCCATGACGACATACCCGCTGGATGTGACCTTCTTCCCCACATAAATAGCATCTGACTCTTCTGTTCGTAGAAGTTGTTTGAAATTGACGATTGATGTCATGCCAGTCTCTATCAAGTGGACGGGTAGCGTAACCTGGACGCGGACCATCGTGAGGAAATCGAGTAGCGTTACCCGGACGCGGAGCATTACGAGGAAATCGAGTAGCGTAACCTGGACGCGGAGCATCAGGAGGATGTCGACGCACTTCATCTCTCTGGCCCTGACTGACGAACCGTTGTGAGCGAAACTCACCCTGCCTTTGTGACCACGGTCGCCAAGTTTGGGTGGACCCGGAATCCCTTGAGGTGAATCGGTACCTATACTTGCCCGAGTTGTACACTGGGACTGACGAAGTGGGACGGCTAGATTTCCGTTTCGTCAGAAAGAGCTATGTCAGGTTACAACAAGTCAACGCCAGCATATGATAGGTGCACGCCATCGCGAAGCAGGAGTGAAGATACAATCTCGTTATTTCGATAACGGAAGAACGAGTCATTGTCGATGAAACAGCACCTTTCACGTTCGCATAGAGTTGACAACAGGTGGTTAACTTCATCAACTATAGATTGCACTGCCGTGTCGTCTACTCTGGGGCATATACTCAAAACAGTCACTTTACCATTAGAAATCTGTTTAGCCTCCTTCAAAAGTAATTTGTAATCAGCAAGGATAGAATCTGGATCCTTTTTCATACTGCAGTCGACAGTTCCAACTTCAATTTTTTTTATTTTATTTATTTAGACTTTATTTAATCTCGATAAACTGTTGAGCCAATGGCTCTTCTCACACAGTGTCGAGAAATCATTAAAATTTACGATATATACATTAAAAATTGCGCACATCCATGAAGACATGAAAGGCAAAACATACAATAGGTACAAAAAACAAATGGACAAATGGACAATAAACAACATTACACTACTGAACATCTGTGTCACATAAAAAATGAAATTTACATTTGCCTTTAAAAGCCTGCAATGAGGAGCATGACTTTAAGTCAACCGGTAAACTGTTCCATATTTTTACACCACTGTATGTAAAACTTTTCTTAAAAAACTGTGTTCTATGTTTTGGAATGTATAAATCTTCTCTGGCAGCATAGTATTCTCTAGTATTCCAACTGTGAATATTGTGTATCCTTTTAAAAACATTCAAATAATCTGGTGCTAAATTATTTTAGTACTTTATACATTAAAATTGATTCATGATATAAAACCAGTTTTCTGAATGGCATCCAATGCAGTGTACGGAATAAAACTTCACTAGAAGTATTAAAATCACAATCTAAAAGAATTCTCGCAACAGCTTTCTTGAGTCTCTCAATGCGTCCTAAAAGTTTGATAGAACAGTGACCCCATATGTTGGAACAGTAATCAAAATGGGGTAAAATAAAACAATTATAAAAACTCATCATGGCCCTTTTAGTTAGAAAGGAGCGAATACGCTTGAGTTGAAGTAACTTAAATGCGATACTTTAAAAACAGAGTTAACTTGTTTTTCCCAGCTTAAGGTATCATCAATAATTATACCAAATAATTATCATGTGTAACACACTCCAGTTGATCTCCATTACAGAACACATGAATTGATTCATCTATTCTAGCTTTTCTTTGAGAAGTTCCAAGGACCATAACTTTTGTTTTCTGTGAGTTAATACACATGTTATTAAGATCACACCAGTGTGTGATGTGATACATGTCTTGATTAAGCTTATTTTCAATTTCCTTCAACTTAGTACTGGTGACCTGTGCAGCAGTGTCATCTGCATACATTTAAAGATCAGATGTATTTGTAAATAAAGGAAGATCATTGATGAAAAGTAGAAAGAATAAGGGGCCTAAGATAGATCCCTGTGGTACACCCACAGAGACTTGACAAGAATCACTAAGTGCTCCATTGAATGAAACTATCTGGGTTCTTTTCTCTTTAGAGTCCGAAGTGCCTTCTGTGACGTCACGGACAATAGAGTCTCCGATAAACAATGTGACAGGAGGCGGTGATAATGATGAGTTCGCGTTTGTAATGGCAGCATTTGTGGAACTGGAATGTGAAACAATGCTAGCTGTGGCATCTATATTAACACGTTGAACGCTTTTGTTATTAATACTGGCAGCATCAGGTGTCCGACCCTCCAGTGGTGCAACATATTTCTCATTCATAGAATCCAGCTTACCACGCAGAATCATGCATTCATCTTGAAACTTCCCACACTTTTCACGCAGCATTTCGTTCTCGGAGATCTTTTCTGACAACAGTGTCTTCAAATTAACATTGGATGATCGTAGGGCGCCAATTTCAAGTTTGAGCGCATCCAGTTCAGTAACAAGACTGCTGTTTTTAACCTTAAGATCAGCAACGTCATCAATTAAATGCGAGATGTTCTGTGGTAGCGCTCTACACAATAAACATGGCCAGAAATATCTGTTCGCCTCTTCTTCATTGACATCCAAGCAGTCCATATGAAACCACTTCCAACATAGGCTGCAGCGAATCATCTCTCCATCATCAGATCTGTTATGTTTACAATTCGAAATGCAGAACACTTCATTTTGCGCATGTTGAACAGACGCTGCGGAGGATCGTGGATTATGCACTTTCTTCTTTTCTGACTTTTTCTTTTTCTCGGACTTCTCTAATGATAATTTTGACAGGGGGTTATTCAAATAATTGTTGCCAGAATTATTAACAGTAACCAATTTGCGGGAATATATTTTAATGGCGTTGTCGCCATTTTAGTGAGGAAAGACTGGTCAGGACTTTCCAATGTTATTCGAGTACTTTTCGGACAGCTAGCTCTTCGGTCAATAGCACGATTGTTCAGAGCGTTCCCTATGAAATGACATGCAGACTTGATGGTGTCTTCGCTGAGATCGGATTGTAGGATTTTGAGTTCATTCTCCATCATACAGACGTAGGGCCATTTAGAGAAAGATTTGAGTTTTGTTGGTGGAAGATTGTCAACAATATCAAGATACTTCCGCTTCAGTTCATTTACAAGTGAGGATGCTGGATTGCGTGTATTCATAGTCGCACTGACACTGCATTAATTACGCAGAACAAAAGACTTCAGTGACGCAGATCTGGTCGGACAAAATTGAGAAGAAAAACACAGAGAACTACCTTCTAGACCGCCGACAATTACAATCTCCGTTACCGAGATGTAGTTGGAAACTTCATAAACGGGTCCGTTCACTCTAAGGCGATAAATCGGCACATAATTGGCGTAAATATTGAGACAAACTACAGCTCTCAAAATCCGATGTTGTCCCTACAAGAGCGCCCTGAATCTAATTATACTGCTGGTGTCTTGAAAAAAGTGAAAGTTGGTTACAATAATGCAGCTTGCATTTTTCTGGGCTATCAGAGACGCAGTACTGCAAGCTCTATATGTGTTTCTAATAGGATTGATAGTTTAGATGCTCTTTTACGAAAGCAAATGTATAGTCTGATGAAATGAATATCTTACAGTGAATATACAATTGTAAGAATGGTTAATGATGTACTGTTTTACAGTTTTGACTTGCGTAACCTGTGAAGAAAGTAGATCTTTCATGGATAGTGAATGAATTTATACATGGATAATATATCCAACACCAGTTGTATTTTTGTATCACTGTATCTGTATTTTCTTTGTGTAATTTATATGGACGAATGTAGTCCGAAATAAACAAGTATAATGATAAACAAATCAACATGAAAGAATCATAAACCCTGCACGAACAAGTACTTCTTATTTATGGTTTGAACCCCTTTTGGCCTTTCTATGTCTGAAGCCAAATTTCCTTGAGAAGTCAGTTCAATTAATGGAGGTGTGATATTTGCTTTACCTTCATGGTAAGCATATAACTCTAAATTTACACTAAAAATGCTTTGGAGAACTATCGTACCATTACAAAATTGACTGATAAAGATTACACACTTTGCAGTGTACTTAGTAGCTTTCTAAATCGCGTAGCAATGTTATGATGGCAGATATGACGACATCGTTACAGACGTCTAAAAATATTTATAGGCAGGGATGCATGTTTGTATCAGCAAAATTTACAAGATTTAGTTTTTCACTGTCGTCTAGCATTTCGCTGAGTGCAAGCTCATGAATCTGGTTCCAGTAGTTATTTACAGTTGTACACTGTCAAACATTGTCATAAACACCTAAGATTTACCACTGTGTTCACCAAAGACATTTACAGAAACCAAGCAAGAGAGCTACCATTAATACTAAATGTGTGTCCGGTCATTCGGCAGTAATCTTAAATCAATATGAAAGAATCATAAACCATGCATGAACGTGTGCCTCTTATTGCATGTTTTAGGTTTTGCGCATTTTTTTTACCTTTGTGTGTCTGAAGCCTAGTTTCACACAAACGACAGTTAAAGAAGATGAGATATTTGCTTTACCTTGATGGTAAACATATACTCAAAATTTGCGTTAAAAATGCTGCAGAAAATAATCTTACCACTACAAAATGCAGTGATAAAGATTACACATTGGCAGTGTACTTAGTAGCTTTCCAATAGCGTAGCAATGTTATGATGGCAGATATGAAGGCATCATTGCTAACGTCTAAAACTATTTATAGAAGGTTGCATGCTATTATCAGCAAAATTTCCAATTTTTTTAACTGTCGTACAACATTTAGTAGGATACAAGCTCATAAATCTAGTTCCGGTAATTTATTTCAGTTTTATACAGTCAAATCTTGTCACAAATACCTAAGATTTACAATTGTCTTCACGAAAGATATTTACAGGAGCCATGCTGGAGAGTCACTACTACTATTACTAAAGGTATGTCCGGTCAATCCACATAAAAGAATCATAAACCCTGCCCGTACAAGTACCCTAAATCATGTTTTATGGTTTGCGCGCCATTGGCCTTTCTACGTCCGAAGCCAAATTTAATTTCTAAGTTTAATTAAAGGAGGTGTGGTATTTGCTTTACCTTGATGGTAAACATATAACTCTAAATTTACATTAAAAATGCTTCAGAGAACTATCGTACCATTATAAAATGACTGCTAAAGATGACACACTTAACAGTGTACTCAGCAGTTTTCTCAATACTGAGCAATGTTACAATGGCAGATATGAAGACATCGATACTAACGTCTAAAAATATTTATAGCAGGTAGCATGCTAGTATGAGCAAAATTTTCAAGATTTAGTTTATAACGGTCGTCTAGCATTTCGCTGAGTACAAGTTCATAAATCTGGTTCCAGTAGTTATTTACAGGTTTACACAGTCAAACCTTGTCACAAACACCTAAGATTTACAATTGTGTTCAGCAAAGATATTTATAGGAGCCCAGCAAGAGAGCTGCTACCAATACTAAACGTGTGTCCGATCTTCGGCTGTAATCATAAATAGACATGAAAGAATCATAAACCCTGCACGAACTAGTGGCTCTTAATACATATTTTACGATTTTGCGCACTTTTTTACTTTTCTGTGTCTGAAGCCCAGTTTACATTCAAACTACAGTTAAAGGTGTGCTATTTGCCTTACCTTGATGGGAAACATAAACCAAATGAAAAATTAATAAAAGTGCTTAGGAGAATAATCTTACAATTTCAAAATTGACTGATAAAGATTATCCATCGGCAGTGTACTTACTGCTGAAATCACTAATGTATTCAAAACGTAACAACAAAGACACTGCCGCCGACACGTCTGACCGCAACTTTTTCCCGGCTGTCAGCAAGACTTGTCAACCGAAAACATAAACCCGCCAAATACAAAACATTGACGCGCGAAACAGAAAGTTTGACTCCCCAAACCAAAAAGATAAAACCACGCCCACCTTCCAAATTGGAGGCGTGGTTTAACAGATTTGCTCTGGCGGGTAAAACTTTTCTATTTCACGCCACGATCTATTGAGTTTGGCTGGTGGATATTTCCACTTGACAAGTTGAGTGACAGCTGGAAATATCTTGTGGGAGACGCGTTGGCGGCGTGGCCTTTGTTTTGACGTTTTGAACACATCAGTGATTTTAGCAGTAGTAGCTTTCTCAATAGCGTAGCAATGTTACGATGGCAGATATGAAGGCATCGATACTAACGTCTAAAAATATTTATAGCAGGTTGCATGCTAGAATAGCAACATTTCCAAGATTTTTTTATCACTGTCGTATCGCATTTAGCAGTATACAAGCTCATAAATCTAGTTACGGTAGTGTTGACAGTTTTACACAGTCAAATCTTGTCACAAACATCTAAGATTTACAATTGTATTCACCAAAGATGTTTACAGGAGCCGAGCAAGAGAGCTACTATTAATACTAAATATGTGTCCGGTCATTCGACTGTAATCTTAAATCAACATAAAAGAATCATAAATCCTAATTGATCAAGTGCCTCTTTCTACATATTTTACGATTTTGCGTATTTTTTAACTTTCTGTGTCTGAAGTCTAGTTTACATTCAAAGTAAGGTAAAGAAGGTGTGCTATTTGCCTCGATGCTAAACATTACTCAAAATTTACACTAAAAACGCTTAGTAAATAATCTTAACTCTTCATAACCGCTGGTCAGACAGCTTTGATATTTGGTATACAGGTCCCTAGGGATGACCTAACTGAGATTTGTTCAAACTGTGATGAAATATGAAATTTGTGTTTTTAAGGGATTTTTTTGTCATTTTAAGGCAAGAATTTATTTCATCGAAACCGCTTGTCTGCCAGCTTTGATATTTGGTAAACAGTCTCATAAGAACGATCAAATATGATATATTCAAATTATGATGAAATCTACAGTTTTGTATTTTGGAACAATTTTTGCCATTTATGGCCAAAAAAATAATTCTCAAAAAGTTCTTGTCTGATAGCTTTGATAGTTGGTATATAGGTTTCTACACAGATAAACTAAATATGATATATTGAAATAATGATGAAATCTGCAAGTTTGTTGGTGCAATTTTTGCCAGTTTTGGTCAAAAAAATTGTTTCTTGAAAATTACTTATCTGATACTTTCTGATACCTTTGATATTTGGTTTACAAGTTCTTAGGCGTTGTCTCAGTGTGATATATTGAAATTGCGATGAAATCTTCAATTTTTTGCTCACGTGTTTACACACGTGGGCATATGTCGCAGCGATGTCTGTCTGTCTGTCTGTCTGTCTGTGTGTCTGTCTGTCTGTCTGTCTGTCTGTTGGTCCATTATCTCAAAAACGGCTTATAAGATCAGAATCAAATCTGGTACATATATATATTCAGTTAGCAAATGGCAAGAACTGATTAGTTTTTGGTGGGTGTGCTTGCATACTTTTTGCTCATTTGCATAATTAATGATTTTAGAAAAATGGATATATATTAAAAACGACTACACAAAATTTGATGAGATCTGCTACAAATGTTGATCACACCAAGATATATCAGCAGTGGGAACCATTAAGGGTGACATGAAAGATAAATGCTAATTTGCATATTTAATGAACTTTCCTAACTAGGGATATATATCTGATTTGACTTGATCAAAATTAACCAAACTTGGTATGTATATTAAAGATACTATGATTTAACATTATTGAAAGTCATTAAGCGTTTAATTTCAGCCAATTCCTAATTTGCATATTTCATGAACTTTGTTAATTAGGAATATATATTTGAAATGACTGGACCAAAGTTGATGAAACTTGCTACATGTATTGAAGCCACTATGATACAACATTTTTGAAAGTCATTAAACATTTTTACTTCAGCCAATTCCGAATTTGCATATTTAATGAACTTTCCCAATTAGGGATATATATCTGAATTAACTTGATTGTAGTTGTTGAAACTTACTATATACATCAAAGATACTGTGATATAACATTATTGAAAGTCAAAAGACATTTTTACTTCAGCCAAAACCTAATTTTAATATTAAATGAATTTTCATAATTAGTTATATTTATCTTAATGGACTTGATCAAAATTGATGAAACTTACTATGTATATTAAAGACTCTATAATTCAATATTATTGAAAGTCATCAAGCACTTTCTCTTCAGCCAATTCCTAATTTGCATATTAATGAACTTTCCTAATTAGAGATATATGTCTGAATTGACTTGACCAAAGTTGACAAAATTTGCTACACATATTGCAGATTCCATGATAAAACATTACTGACAATCACTAAGCATTTTTACTAGAGCCACTTCCTAATTTACATATTTAATTAACTTTGCTTATTAGGGATATATACCGGGATTTACTTGATCAAAGTTGGCAAAACATGCTATGTACATTGATGATTATACCAGGTACTAAGATCAAAAGAATATCGAAAGTCATTTCACATTTTCATGTCAGCTTATTTATTTGCATATCTAATGAGCTTTCACAGCTCGGCATATATGGCTTGAAGGACTTGGCCAACGGTAATTACACTTGCTAGATAAAGTGGTGATACAATAAGAGCAGTCAAATAACTTTAATATTTTTATTTCAGCTAATTACATATTTGTATACTACATGACCTTTTAGAATTAATCGGCGGTGATTATTGTTCATTATGTTGATCATAATAATTTCAATGAAGTTGCAAACATGTGGCAAAGGTTCAAATTTACACATAACTTCAATATATAATGAAACACGTGAGCATTTACAGTTCATATCTGTTTGTATTTTTTGGTCAATTTTTGCCATTTTTGGTCACAATCTATGTTTCTCAAAAGTTACTCATCTGGAAGCTTTGATATTTGCTATACAGGTTTCTAGGGTTTATCTTAATGAAAGTTATTGAAATTCTGATGAAATCTTAAATTTTGTATTTTTGCAGTTAATCTTGCTATTTTGCTCTCCTGAAATGATCTATCAAAGATATCCAACTTCGTCATCAACACGTGTCGCAAAAGTTATTCTCTACATAACACAGCGGAGCTCTGTCGATTAGTAATAATAATAATAATAATAATAATAATAATAAATAATAATAATAATAATAATAATATTAATAATAATAATAATAATAATAATAATTAATAATAATTAATATAAGTATTATATAGAAATAATAACGCGATAATAATAGGTTCAATTTCCGTGAAAATTTTACCATAACGGTATTTTGGGTCGAAAAGACCAAATATGATATCGATTTCACTGCATCATGTTTCCATGGTAACCATTTTAGGGGTTGAAAATTTCAGTTTTTCTAATATCCCATGACAAGATACTTTGATTGATATGAAAATTATCTGGAGGGGGATTTCGGGTCAGAGAACACAAAAACCAGACTTATTTTAATGTTTCAAGTTGCCATGGTAACTATTTTGGATTGAAAATGTTACTTTTTTTAAAGAACTATTGATTGATGTAATAAAAAATGATAATAAGGTTTTTCTGGTTAGCACACCAAAAATATCACACTCATTTTAATGTGAGATGTTTCCATGGCAACCATTCAGGAGTAAAAGTTACCAGTTTTTCAAAGATTCCAACTAAAATCCAGTAATCAACAGAATGTGTTATATCAAAGGGATATTTTGGGTTAGAAAGACCAAATATCCAGCGTAAAGATCCTGTAATCAACAGAAATATTATACCAAAGGGATACTTTGGGTTAGACAGACAAAATATGATATCCATTTTTACCGCCCAGTGTTTCCATAGTAACCTATTTGCATTTAAAATTTCAACTTTTTTCCAAATTCCATTAAAAGTAATCCAAGTTACTATGCAAATGTTCTCCTAAGTGTTTTTATCACAGCATGAACTCCATGTTTATTTTTATTTTATGGTGCCACGGTAACCATTTTGGTAACTACAGTTTTTTTATTTAAAACCATAGACCCTTGAGAGGATCAATGTTAAAACATAATTTACTTTTTTTTATTTATTTTATGGATTTCAAAGTAACAACTTTTAACATTTTTTCTATAATAATAATTCATTCTAGGAAGAATAATAAAGATAATGTATATTGGGGCCATTCTGGTCAAATAATCACAATCATACCAATCCATAATCCAATAACACTAGGTCAGAATTTGTAAGACAATAGTTGTAAACATAGATATAAGACAGCACAGAACAGACAGTAAATAGACAGTACACAAACAAAGTCAAATTCATGCAAGAAAGATATATGGACGTCTGGCCAAAAGACCAAGAAGTGATGTCAAGTGTTTCGAAAATAGTAAGCGCATCCTGCCCCACATGTGACACCCGCCATATATCAATCTGTTAGTCACATAGGTAGTGGTCACTTACTAAGGCCCCATGTCATCGATGCCATTAGTGATCATTTGTCGAAGAGAGATATTGTATTTATCTACCAGCTTGCGATACCTGCCAAAAAAGCGTTTGAATGTACAGACAAGTCTTGCTCTGGTGTAACCTTGATTTAACAGTTTGTAAGAGAGATGGCCATGTCTCTCTACAAAATCACCATATGAACTGCATGCTCTTGCATATAGAATAAGCTGGGAAATGTGTACCCCATAAGCAGGTGAGAGTGGAATATTACTGAAATTACAAAAATTACAAAATTGTTTTCCATTAATTGTAGTGTGTTAAAATTAATTTTATATAGACCAGAAATAATTTTTCAAGCATTAATAATTTTGTTTCATGCAGTCATCTCAAATGTTATTATAGTATAGTACTAACTTATTATGCATTCATCGAATTAAGTTTATGCCTTCAAATCAATTTTATGTGCTAAAATTAATTCCACTAGTATCTACAATTAATTCCCCTAAGCACCGGAAGTACCATTATTTATCACAAGCAGTAACAGTAGCGCACAGTTTTTTATTTAAAACATAATTCACTGGTAGCTATTTATTTTATGGATTTATAATTAACGACGTACTTATATTCATTTTATGCTAATTCATTCTGATTTCTTTGCCTCATTCCAGGAAGAACAAATTATTTCTGATTGTTTAACTAAAGTAAAATTATGGCCATGTAGTGGTACATTACTTTTTTGTGTGACCTGGCGT